>NW_019155555.1:0-5339 GCF_002288905.1 Enhydra lutris kenyoni | reverse complement strand
TGCATTTGACAAAATCCAGCATCCATTCCTGATTAAAACGCTTCAAAGTATAGGGATAGAGGGAACATTCCTGAACTTCATCAAATCTATCTATGAAAGACCCACAGCAAATATCATCCTCAATGGGAAAAAGCTTGCAGCCTTCCTCTTGAGACCAGGAACACGACAAGGATGCCCACTCTCACCACTCTTGTTCAACATAGTATTAGAAGTCCTAGCAACAGCAATCAGACAACAAAGAGAAATAAGAAGTATCCAAATTGGCAATGAAGAAGTCAAACTCTCTCTTCGCAGATGACATGATTCTTTATATGGAAAACTCGTTTGATTTTGATTGTATGTACCGGGTTCTAGAACACAGAGATAAATGTTGGTTTATTCAATAATACATGTTTGTTTTATACACACTAACATGTATGTATATATATTTTCATACCTATTTCCAATAGAATCTTTACTTTTAAATTGTTATGTCTTTCTCTATTTTATAGAGAAATAATAAAAGCAATAATAAATAGTCAATATAGTCAATAATAAAAGCAATGTCTTACATAGCTTTGCATTTTCCAAGCCCATAACACAATTACTTTCACATATTAAAATTTTTGTTGAAATATATATAGTATTTTAACCCTCAGTGCACATCTTGACTCCCCACTGTATATTCATATCTCATAAATGATTAAAAGTTTATCATTTTACTGTGAAACAGACCCTAATATTAACCATTAATGAGTATTTAGTTGGCCCTTATACCACGTCCTTATAGGAATATTACAGTATTCAAAATTATCCTTTGGCCTTCACCCAAGAAAAAATTATAGTTTTGAGGATGTTCAGTGTTTCCCTGGAGATAAGAAAAATACATAATGACTGTAATTCTGTGAATTGATTCCCCAGAAATGGGGACTGGTTTCCAGTGAATTTTCAATGTTTTCCTATTGTTTCTCATAAAACAAAGAACATTCATTTATTCAATTTACATTGAGCACCAACTATGTGTGAGGCTGCACTAAGCCCTGGGCATACACCATTGAATATTGAAGATAATTTATAAAGTACAGATCAGCAGTATTTTGATATAAGTTGTATAGCAACAGCAGCAAAAATATTAGCAGCCAAAACATATTGAGTACTTAATACATGCTGAACACTATTTCTAACAGTCTAAAGATAAAGTTGGTATTGCTTTCATTGAAACATATGTGAGGAGGTCCATCCAGAGTCTCTGCCATTCTCCCAATCCCATACAAACTTTCAGGTATCATCCTTGATATGTTTAGGCTCCCAACATTTAAAACAAGATTACAGTCCTTATTTTTCAAGTTACTTTAGGTGCCCTTTGATAACAGCTTCAAGATCCCCGCAGTCACTTCACTTCACTCAAACCCTGGCACTGCTCCGAAGACCCAGACCTAGCAAATCATGACACTATGAGCTTTCACCAGCAGGCAGCTACATGGTCACTCCTGCCATGGTCTCCACCTGGGTCTGGGCCCTGGGAAGCCCTTCTCACTAGGCCAACAGACTGGGCTTGGTCCCCCAGCCTCAACATGAGGTCTCCACTCACAGTCCGGATGAAATCCTGGGCCTTTTGATACCACCTGTAGCAAATCAGGAGCTACCAGGGCCCAGTCACCAGGAAAGCCAGGGTTCAGATGAAGAGCCTCCATGTTTCCATGGGTCCCCCAGGGATCTGGGATATTTTGCTAACAGTTTTCAAATTAGAAAGCTCTCAGGGGCATGAGGCTGGGATTAGCTACTTCAGGAAGATTAGAACAAATATTGAAGATAGAACAAATATTATTTTGCCATGAAGTGGAATTATAGTTTCAAAATTGGATTGGCTCAAACACAGTAAGTAGTAACATTTCCATACAGAAGCGGGTGAGGAACTAAAAACAACAAAAAAATCTTTACTGAAAAATATAATAAACTGAACTTCAAACCTGAGCTTTCTTCTGCGCTATAGTGAACTTATTAGCTGAGCAGTTGCACTTTAAAGTAGATGAAAATGCAAAAAGTCTACAGCCTACTTACTTGCTGACTGAGAAATAACATTGATATTTGAAGACAACTGAATTGATATGTATATGTAATTTTATTTTAATGATGATGAGGCTGGTTATTCAGAGGGAGCCCATTTTGTCTGGGTAAGAATGTTTTTGTTCTGGGATTTAATGAAAGCAAAAGTGTCAGGAGTATGGAGAGAGAGAGAGAGAGAGAGAGAATGTTCTTTGAGTGTTTTTGCAGGAGAGAAGGAAAAATTCCACACTAAAAGATCAAAAGGGTTGCAATTTTTATTTTTTATGAACCAAGATTTCCATGGAAGGCTTGGGAGAATAATGATAAAATACACGTTATAATTAGGTACTCTGTTGGACCAAATGGGCTTTATAGTCCAGGTGGAAGATTCCAAGTTCATCTCCTATCAGATCTCTGTGGTGAGAGCAATATTTTGTTGCATTCTAAAGCAGGAGATGAAAAGGCTAAATTAATTTTGGACATATCCATCCCCTGAAAATGAAAGAATAACCCAACAGCAGTTGTTACCTTTATTTTTTAAGAGTAATGCTGAGTTACCAAATATACAGAGAACGTGACTCTCCTCAGTGATGTGGGAAACAAAGGCAGAGGAAAATTTTTTATATTTCTCAACTACCTATAGGCCATTGACAAGTCCTTGAAACAGGAAGAATGACATTCTTCTAGGGACTCAACTGCTTCAATGTTGATACTTTGCTAAAGACAAAAAACAATCCTAGGCTGAACCCCACATCCCAGGATCCTGTAAGTCTACTTTAACGTATAAAATTCCTTTGGAAACTTCCTTTATCTCTAACCCCCCCCCCAATATATGAGTTGGTAATCATCCCCCAAGTATATAGCCCACCGATATACATCTGAAGCATCTCATGACTAAGATTTTATTAGATAGTAGTAAATGACTTTTTCCCAACAATAGTCAGCCCCCTCAAGGTCCTGGAAACCTGCTTGTAGAATGCCTTAGAGACTTATGATAACCCCCTCCCAATTTAAAAGTATATAACATACCACTCCTCATGACCCCAGTGCAGCTTTTTCTGCCCATGGGTCCTTGTCCCTGTGCTTTAATAAAACCACCCTTTTGCACCAAAGATGTCTCAAGAATTCTTTCTTGTCCATTGGCTTTGAACCCTAATGTCTTTCCAGCATCACCCAGGGCATGATTTTAGAGGTACCAGATACACCTTTTTTGTAAAATGATCCCTCAGTTTTCTTTTGAGGAAATTCTTTTGAATGATTTTTTTTTCTAGTAAGCATCACTTTCTTGATCTTAAAGTTAAAACTTTCTCAATATAGATGATTTAGAAGATACAAAATATTTTAAAAATCAAATAATCATTCATCACCACATGCAATATGCTACTTTCTTTTAAGATTTCCTTTGTTGTTGCATTAAGAAGTTTCTTCACTCCAATATTGCACAACGAATTCCTTATATTTTCCTTTAAGATTACTTACTAAACATTTAATTGTTTAATCTGTATTTTGGAGACTGGTGATAAGTGACTATGTAAAATTTGGTAAATAAACAATTGGTCCTAGCACTGTTTATTGGCTAATCTTTTCTTTTCCAAATATAATATAATGACACCTGTATAAATTACTAAGTTTGTACTTGCATTGGAGCCTATTGGGAATTATTTTTTCTCATTACTCTACATTATCATATTAGTAATAGACTTTTAATTTTTTTAAACACTGTAGTATATTTCTTCAGCTATTCCAAATTTTTATTCTTTTACTTGGATGGTAACATCATATTCCCACACTCCCTTTGCCTTCCCAAATAATCATTGTTATTCATTGCTATTTTCACAGCAATTATCCATAAACTAATTTGAGAATTATTGAGACGTTTATAATATTGAAGAATTCTGTGGTTCTTTCCCCCCATCTATATAATATGCACCACTCTTCCCTGCCCAAGTCTTTATGTTATTGCTGCAGCTTAAATCACCTTTTCTTCTGTTCTTCAAGGCTCATTTTAAATTCTGTTTAAATATCTCAGTGTAAACATTTATATCTCAGTTTAAAATGTCACTCTTCAGAGGAAACCTTTCTGTGATCACTCAAACTAAAGTAACTCCTACCCTCAACATCTACACAATGAATCACATTGCCCTGGGTTTTTTCTTTTATAGTACATATAACTTAAAAATTATTTTATTTCTATCATTGTTTTCCTGTTTGTTTCCCCAGCCAAATATATAAAAACCATGAAGGAAAGGATTTTATGTCTTTTTCACTGAATTTTCCCTATCATCTAGCACAATGTCTGGTACATATTGATGTTTAAAAATTGTTTGCTGAATGAAAAATGAATGAGTGAATGAAGTCAGCTCAGAAAAAACTCCCTCCGCTCTGTGCTTGATGTATACTCTACCACTGACAGTACTGCTACCATTTGTTGTTGTGTAGAGTTACATGTGGCATCTAGTGGAATGGTATCCAGATTTCCAAGAGCTCCCCACTCCCCAAGCCAGTCTCATTACTGACACTATCAAATGACAGTTGTGATAATGTTCCTCACTCTTTTCCACTTCAAGATATTTCACAGAAATCTCACAGGGTTTGTGTTGTGGTTGGTTTCTTAGATGTGAGGGATCTCCACTACTACTTTGTTTTTCTATCATTTTAGCTGGATTCTAGAAAGATGGAACCCCTTAGGCTCCTGGGCCATATTTCTGACAAGACCACTTATTAATTATAACATTAAACTCTATATCCTGATTGTTTGCTTATTTACCTATTTATGTGATCTATAAGATACTTGCAGAACATTTTAAAGTGCCTTGATACAAATGTGATGTTTTTCTTGATTCTTCTTATAGTTCTACTTATTTAAAAATATATTACAAGGTTTTGTCGAAGATTATTCATCGACAAAACAGGAAAAAATATACAGTGGAAAAAAGACAGTCTCTTCAATAAATGGTGCTGGGAAAACTGGACAGCTGTATGTAGAAGAATGAAACTCGACCATTCTTTTACACTGTACACAAAGATAAAATAAAAATGGATAAAAGACCTCAACGTGAGACAGGAATCCATCAGAATCCTAGAGGAGAATATAGGCAGTAACCTCTTTGATATCAGCCACAGCAACTTCTTTCAAGATATGTCTCCAAAGGCAAAGGAAGCAAAAGCGAAGATGAACTTTTGGGACTTCATCAAGATCAAAAGTTTCTGCACAGCAAAGGAAACAGACAACAAAATAAAGAGGCAACCCACGGAATGGGAGAAGATATTTGCAAATGACAGTACAGACAAAAGGTTGATATCCAGGATCTATA
>NW_019155554.1:0-5345 GCF_002288905.1 Enhydra lutris kenyoni | reverse complement strand
AATGGCCCCCGTATGAGAAATTACTTTGAGAGAGAACACTATATGGGGAACTTGTTCAATCATCATGCAGCCATTCATTAAAATTTGCTCATGAGAGGGGGCTTGAAAACAAATAGGGACTTGTGCCGAAATTCCACACCAATTCATATAATGTCTGGCATGCTCTATTCCCTCCGTGGCAATACCTCCAAAATGTTCTGGGATATTAGTATGAATTCGGGGTGTGGGATCATCCCAAGTAATTGGGTGCATCAATGGAGGGTCAGGCAAGTAATCCCAGTAATGAGTGGCTTGAACCTTAGGCATATTAACTAAAGTCAATAAAGCATATAAGACAGCCAGAATGGCTTCATTGGTCCAGGCCTGGTTGACGAGGTTCATGGCTTGAATTATAAGATTTCTCATCTGTCCCACTCGAAAGAGGGGTAGACGTCTCCTTCGTCTTCATCTTCTCTGACTCCGATCCAGAGCCATCGTTGCTATTCTCTGGCATAGCGGCGAGAAGTCGGCACCATCTTTCTGGGAGCCATTGCTGGGTGTCCTCATCCTGTGGGAAAATACGAACAAACCCTCGCCCTTTTCGAAGCACTGGGTCTGGACCTTTCCATACTCTGGTCAAAGGATCTTTTCACCGGGTGTATGGAAGTGGAGAAAAATCAGGATGCCAGAAGGGCTCAGCTGCTGTCCGACCGATATCACCCACATTTAAAAAAAATTAAAACATATAGGGTTAAAGTTAAATGCGTATGTGGGGAATATATTACTTTTCCCTGTAGTATCTCCCCCTTTTTTAATTTTTAAAGATAGGATTTAAGAGTACTATTTGTGTGTTCAACAATGGCTTGATCCTGAGAATTATATGGGATGCCTGTAGAGTGTGCTATGTCAAAAATGGCACAAAAGGTTTGAAAAGCTTGAGATGTGTAGGCAGTCCCATTATCCACCTTTATTGCTTTTGGGGTGCCCAGAGTGGCAAATGCTGAAAGCAAATGATTTTGAACATCAGTAAAGGATTCCCCAGAGTATGCCATAGCATGTAAAAATCCAGAAAAGGTATCAATAGAAACATGGAGATACTTAAGTCTTCCAAAAGGGGGAAAAATAGTTACATCCATTTGTCACAAATGATTAGGCATTAAGCCTCAAGGATTCACAGCATATCTTGGTTGGGGATGATGAATAGGGCAAGTGCAGCAGTTCTTAACTATTTGTCGAGCTTCTTCTCTAGTTACCCAAAATTGTTTACATAAAGCTGCTGCATTTTGATGAAAACGAGAATGACTTTGAGCAGCTTGCTCAAACTTAGTGATTAATACCAATTGTATGTGAGTTAATGCATCTGCAATAGCATTGCCCTCAGTTAAAGGTCCAGGTAAGTTAGTATGTGCTCGAATATGCTTGATATAAATAGGATTAGCTCTTTTTTTGCAGCAAACATTGAATACTTGTAAAAAGATGAAAAAGTTCCTCATCATTAGTAAGAATATAAGCAGTTGGTAACAACGGAATGGCATGTGCTGTGTAATGACTATAACTGCATAAGTTACATGGTTCAGAAAATTTCTCCAGGGCTAAATGTACTGCTTTTAATTCAGCTCTCTGTACAGACTTAGTGGCATAAAATGCTCGAAAAGACTCATGACCCGAATGAGAAGATTTATAAATGCCAATGTGTCCTCTTCTATCAGCATCTACAAAAACATTAATAGAAGGAGCAAAGGGACTTGTCTGAATAGGATCATTTATTACAATAGAAATGGTAGAAAAGAAATGCAATAACTTATCCGCTGGTAAATGATATCGAAGTTGTCCTGGGTAATTAGAAAGAGCTATCTACCAATCAAGGTTAAATTTGAATAATGTCTGCACACGATCAATAGTTAACATTGGTAAAATTAAAAAATCAGGTTCTTTACCTGTAATATGAACAATTCGCTGGCGACCCCTAGTGATCAATTGCGTTAACAATTCTGTTTGCCTGGTAATGATATGCAATTGATATAGTGCTAAATGGATCCATTCCAGGGGTCCTTGAATTTGCCATATCACTGCCAAGGGTAATTTTGATGGCATTAACAATATTAGGTATATCGGTGTGGTAGGATCATATTAACAAAGTTGTGCTTGTGACAATTTATCATTGACTAATTGCAATGCTGCCTTAGCACTTTCAGTTAAAATTCAAGGAGAGGAAGGAGAACCGTCTCCCTTTAGGATATCGAATAAAGGTTTCATATCATCAGGTGTTAAATGTAGAAAGGGCCTAATCCAGTTAATATCTCCTAATAATTTTTGAAAATCATTTAACGTACGTAAAGATTGTGTTCTCAAAGAGATTTTTTGAGGGCGAATTCTTTTATTCTCAATGATGTAACCCAAATATTCAAACGGTTCCATTTTTTGTACCTTTTCAGGAGCTATAATTAAATTATATTGTTGTAGTTGATTAATTAAAAAGACAAAAGCACTTTGTAAAATGTCTTCTGTTTCAGCTGCCAATAAAATATCATCCATACAATGTATGCAATAAACCATTGGTCCAAATTGTACTCTAAATGAAGCAATTGCATGAGACACAAACTCTTGACACAAGGTGGGGCTATTAGCCATACCTTGGGACAAAACTTACCACTGATATCGCTTAACAGGCTCCTTATGACTAGTACTAGGAATAGTAAAAGCAAACCATTCACAATCCTGAGGGCCTAGAGGAATAGTAAAAAAGCAATCTTTTAAATCTAATATTATCAATTTATATTGAAGAGTAATAGGTGATGGTGTAGGTAAACCAGGCTGAAGGGTCCCCGTAGGTTTTATGGTAGCATTTACAGCTCTCGGATCCTGTAATAACCTCCAGTTTCCTGATTTTTTCTTTATCACAACTATAGGAGTATTCCAAGGGCTACAGGACTCCTTTAAATGACCCAAAAGCAGCTGCTCTTCTGTCAGGGTAGCTGCTGCTGCCAGCTTTTCTGAAGGCAAGGGCCACTGATCCACCCATATAGGGTCGTTAGATTTCCACACGATAGGCAGTGCATGGGAGGATTTCAGTGGCCCTGAAGAAAACCCGACCCCACTTCTGAAGGTTGTGATTGTAAATGAAGCAGATGGGGTTTTCCCTGTAAATTTTCTCTTAAGCCCTTCCCTGAAATATATCCCATTTTTTTCCATAAGGGCCATTGCAACTGAATGCTGCTTAGATCTGGGGATAGGAGCTGTTGTCAAAGAAACACCCATATCTGTTAAGACATCACGTCCCCATAAATTAAGATCAATTTGTAGCACAAATTGTTGGGATACTCCTTGATCACCCTCAGCAGTGGACCAATTTAAAAAATTAGCACTTAACTTAGGAGCATAGGCTTGTCCTACACCTCTAATAGAAGTATCTGAATCTACAAGAGGCCAGTTTTTAGGCCAGTGCTGGGAGGTGATTACTAAAACATCTGCTCCAGTGTCCACCAATCCTGAAAAGGCTCGACCCTGAACAAATAAGGTCAACTAAGATTTGTCTGCAGAAATTAAATGAGCCCAACAAACATCAGTAGAGCCAAAGCCTCCAGTTCCTCGCTTGCCCTTTACCACCGGATTATTGGTTTCCAGCCGTGGCATAATACTTAATTGTGCAATAGGATTCCAAGGTTGCAGTGAGAGCACTCCTTCTCTTAAAGTGGTCATAATTATAATTTCTCCTGTATAATCCTCATCTATCACTCCAGGATGAACAGATAGTCCTTTCATTGTCCAACTAGATCTCTCTAATAATAAACCCCAAGTCCCCTTAGGTAATGGTCCCCAGATTCTGGTTGTAATAACCTTGGGAGGTTCCCCAGCTTCCATGTAAACAGGTGTATCCGGGGCCAAGTCTAATCCTGCACTGGAGGGGATACCTCGACATAATTTGTTGATGACTGAGAGGTCAGGGGTATTGGCCCTGACAGGGGTGACTGAGGAATCATTGCTGATATTGTTTGTTGGGGCTGCAGTGAACCCCAATTCCAGTTTCCCTGAATAGGGTTCCCAAATTTGTCCCTTTGGGAATGACAGTCTTTTGCCCAATGAAATCCTTGGTGACAAAGAGGACATAAGGAACTGGGAGCAGACTTTCTCCCAATATTAAAGGAGTAAGAAGTTCCTGAAGAAATTACTCTCAATTGTGAGCTTTGAGCCTTAAAATGCCCAGATTGTCCACATTGAAAACAAAGACGTTTTTGTAATTGCTCCTTTGTAATCATACGTCTTTGCATTTCTCTTGGAAAAATAACCTTCAATGCAGCCGCTAAAGTTACCCCTTGGATATAGGATGATCCCATCTCCGCACATAAGCGAATATAATCCTCTAAAGTACCTGTTTTCTTCAATGGGCGGATAGCAGCTTGCCAGGCAGAATTAGCATTCTCAAAGGCCAATTGTTTGACAATAATAGTTCCAGCTTCTCCATCTACCACAATTCTACCAACAGCCTTTAAGAGCCAGGCTACAAAATCCTGATAGGGTTCATCTGGGCCCTGCCGAATTTTTGACAATTCCTCAGGTCGCACTCCTGATGAAGGAAGACACTTCCATGCCTTTAAGGCACATTGTAAAATTTGTTGATAGGCAATTTTGGGTTAATCAATTTATGTTTGTACCTCAGCATAAGCCCCATCTACTGTTAACATTTCATAGGATATAGGAATATTAGTTCTCCTGTTATATATAGCCATTTCATTAGCCCTTTCAAAGAACTCTGTTTTCCATAAAAGATAATCTCCCCCTGACAGACATGCCTGTGCTAAGACTTTCCAATCTCCAGGGCACAAGGCTTCTAAACCTACGCTATCCAGTATAGACAAAGTGTATGGAGCAGTGGGACCATATTGTGAAGTGGCAGCTTTAATTTCTTTTAGCATTTTAAAATTTACAGTATTATAAGCCCTTCAGCCATCAGGCAGGTGTATCACAGGGTAAGTGGAAAAGGCAGAAGTATCCTCTCCCGCTTGTTGGGCTTGATAAAGTGACCGCTGTAGCGTCATAGTTTTTAGCAGTTCAGCTCCTTCAGGAAGTTGTTTTGGATAAACAATTGAGTGTGGACTCACGGGAAACATACTTTTAGGCATAGGTTCCCCATCTCTGTAGGGCACGCCATATTGAGGATGCTACATTACTGGAAATCCTACACTCGAGTCCTTAGGGGTAGGAATCTTAAGGGATTCAGTCTGAGTTCGTCTATGTGTCATAAAGGTTGTTTGAACCCCAATAGACTCAAAATTTTTTCCAAAGTGGGGATACTCTGGCTGACAAACAGAATGGCTGGGGTCTACAGGGGCAGAGGCAAGAAATACTTCTTTATCATCATTCAGAGG
>NW_019155553.1:0-5348 GCF_002288905.1 Enhydra lutris kenyoni | reverse complement strand
GGGATTGGGAGGGAGACAAACCATAAGTGACTCTTAATCTCACAAAATAAACTGAGGGTTAATGGGGGGAGGGGGGTTGGGGGGATGGGATTATGGACATTGGGGAGGGTATGTGCTATGGTGAGTGCTGTGAAGTGTGTAAACCTGGCGATTCACAGACCTGTACCCCTGGGGATAAAAATATATATTTATAAAAAATAAAATTTAATAATAAAAAAAAGGTATCTAAGTCCTATGGCCACCTGGATGGCTCAGTCAATTGGGCATCTGCCTTCAGCTTGGGTCATGATCTGGGGGTCCTGGGATAGAGCCCGACAAAGGGCTCCCTTTTCATCTGGGAGTCTGCTTCTCTCTCTGTCCCTCTTCCTGCTTGCTTTCTCAAGTAAATAAACAAAATATACTTTTCTCTAAGGCCTTAGTGGACTAGATAAATTGTTTTATTTTTGTGAGCATTTCTGAAGTCATGCACCTACAGGAAACACTCTAAGCCTCCAATTCCTTTAAACAAGCAGTATTGTTTTTGGATGAATGGCAGAGCCAGTGGAGTCAGCTTAAGCAACAGGGCTGTATAGTAGTTAGAACTACTGAAAACCCACACTCCATTTCCAGCAGGCTACATCTGCAGAAATACAAATGATACTAACTTACAGAGCCTCCAAATAACAAATAATATTTCGGGGAAAGTGTTGCAATAGAAAACATTGAGCTAATTTAATATACTTCATCAGGAAAAAAGAGAGACAATAACGCTGAGCTACTATACTTCAGTACAGTAGCCCCCTTCTTCCAAGACCCCCAGCTGATGCTGAAGCCCCTCTATCAAATCCTGTATAGATGAGGCCTTCTCCTATGTGTACGTACCTATGATAAAGCTTAATTTATAAATTAGGCACAGTAGGAAATTAAGAAGAGTAATAATAAAATAGAACAATTATAACAATAGATTGTAGGGGCACCTGGGCGGCTCAGTAGGTTGAGCATCTGACTCTTAGTTTCAGCTCAGGTCATGATCTCAGGGTCGTGGGATCAAGCCTGGCATTGGGCTCCACACTGAGTGAGGAGTCTGTTTGAGAGATTCTCTCCTTCTCCCTCAGCCCCTCCCTCTGCGTGTGCACGCTCTCTTTCAAATAAATAAATAATTTAAAAACCTAATATATTGTCACAGAAGTTGTCTAAATGTGGTCTTTTTATCTCAAATATCTTATTATACTGTATCCACCCTTCTTCTTGCGATGATATAAGAGGATAAAAATGCCTCCGTGATAGAGGAAGTGAGGCGAGTGATGTAGGCATCATCCTGAAGCATTAGCCACCGCTGATCTGACACTAGGTCCAAAGGTCGATCACCTGCTTTCAGACTGTGGTTGGATGCAAAAATGGAAACCACAGATGGGGCAGATTACTGTAGTTGAAGGTTTTTGAACTAGTGTATTGCTAATAGTTCCAAACTACTAGTGTGTACTGAATGTGTCTAAAAGGCATTGATAAAGCACTAATTCTGGAATCAGTTTTAAAAATGCTTCTAAGTGCTTATAAAATATTCATCTATCCTTACAACAATGGTCTAAGCTAGAAACTATTCTTAACCCTTTCTTGAAGAAGAGTGAGGCATGGAAAGTAGGAGAAGCTTGTCTAAGTTTAAAACCTCTAGTAAGATCACAGCCAGGATTTGACCTCAGACTGGCAGCCTATGCTAGTCTGTCTTGACAAATGCTTTCAATTTCAAACAAAATGTTGCAATTAGAGACAGTCATCAAGACCAATGAGAATTACTATTGTTACCACTGCTGTTTAATGTCGTCCTAAAAGTCTTCAAAAAGCAATGAAAGCAATATGAACTAGAAAAAAAGGCACAAACATCAAGGATCTAAGATTACCACAATTTACCTACAATGTAATTATATAGTATAAAAACCCAAAGAAACCCATTGCAAAGCTACTGAAACTAATACAAGACCCCTAGACAAAAGCAAAGAGCATTTTTTATATCACCAGTGATCATAGAGATAATATATTGAAAAAGAAATCCCTTCATAATATTAACTATCTGGAAATAAACAACCCAAAATGTTGGGACCCCCATAAAATTATAAAGTTTTAATGAGATATATAAAATAAAGCTTAAGTCAACAGATGAAATATATGCTTGGATAGGAAGACAATAGAAGATATTAATTTTTCTTAATGTATGGCTTTAATGCAATTCCAATGACAACAACAAAAATCACTAATATTTTTGACACTTACCAAATGTTTGAGAGTTGACTGGGGCCCACCAAAATGTTAACAATGTTCACACCTAAGGGACAGAAGAAGTGGAAAAGTAAAGGTGAAGAAGAATATGGATTTGCAGCTTTTCATATTTATATTTCAATAATGTTTCCATTTTTTACAACATTATAATTTAAAAATTAACAAAAAATTAACAAACCCTGACCACTGGCACATATCCTGACCCATATTTCAAGACCACTGGCACAGACATGAACAAAAAAATTGATAAAATACAACAGATCATCTATCAAGAGACTTTATGTCACACTTTGTGTGAGTTTTATGTAACAAAGGAAGTCTGAGCAGTTAATAAAGGAGGGAACCATTATTCTAATAAATAGTACTGATACAATTGCTTACCAATTCTGAACCAAAAAAAGAAAATCTATTTAGTTTCTCACTTCATTCCAGACTCTCATATTAAATTTGGAGGGCTGAAGCATTAAACAGTAGAAGATAACAATTTTGAACCCTTACCAAAGTTCTGGAGTGAGGAGAATATTTCAAATCTAAAAATATGATGGGAAAAACCATAATGCCATAATGTTCCATCAGGCTATGTTTAAGTTGCAAAGGAGAGGAAGAAGGAGAGGTAGCCCAGGTAAAGGTAAAAACATCTCCATGGTAGATCTTCAGTCAGCAAGTACATCTGACAAGATTCTGTTCACCCTTGGACATGATTGGAAAGCCAACACTGGTTTCCAGTGACTTCACCTGGTCATGTGGTTAAAGGTACAGATCATGTGGTATTTGGAGAGACAGCTATTTTTCGCACACGGAAAAGAAGTTTTGCTTTTAGGTAGTGTCTTAATCTGTTTGGGCTGCTGCAACACTGCCACAGACTGAATGACTTGTAAACAGAAATTTCTTATAATTCTGGATCCAGGCACCAGCAGATTCAGTGTCTGGTGAGAACTCATTTCTTGGTTCATAGACTGCTGTTTTCTTGCTATAACTTCACATGGTGGATGGGGCAATGGATAAAAGGGCACTAATCTCATTGTAGAGGCTCCATTCTCATAATCTGATCACCTCTCAAAGGTCCCACTTCCAAATACCATACAACTATAGTTTTGACATACAAATTCTGGGGTAACACAAACACTCAGTTAAAAGACAAATAAACATATTCTGTTAAAATCCATATCTAAAATTATTTTTAGCTGTTATGTATTTATCTATTGTTATCTTCTCAAACTTGATGGGCTATGAAGCTGAACTGTTATCTGAATGACAGGCTTTCATTAAAAGGTACTTTGAGTCTATCCATAAAATTAAAGGTGCATGAGTCAGACCTCATCTAAAACTAATCTAATTTCCTTGATTAAAAACAGTTGTATTGGCAAAAGAGCCTTTATCTTTCCACTTGTTTTCAACATAACTGCACACTAAGAAAATATTTTTTTATTAATTTTGCATTTTCTAAATAGAGTCCATATGAAAAATGAATGAAAGAATTCAAAATACAGTTGTAATTCTTTAATTCAAGGGTATTTTAATATTACATTGCAGATATTTTATACAGCGTTTAAATTTGAACTTCTCCTTGGAATAACATAAATTTTCCCTCTAAAAATTATTTCTGAATACGGTCTTATAGAGTTCATTTGACATCTGGAAATTTCCCCTCAAAAATATTCAGGGACCCCCCAAAACTCAGGTGCCAGATCAGACTCCCTGGCTGTTGATCAGTCCCACCCCAGGCCTGCACAAATTGGACATGTCCCAACTGACTTTGCAATTTGTGTTATACCCCAATAGGAGCCAGACCCTCTTCATCTCAGCTCTTTCTCCTAGCCTTGTGCTTATCTGTATCAAGTCTAATCTGATTTTGAATTTCCATAATGTTGTTTTGAGATTTTATCACGAGTCTGCCTCATCATTAGACCAGAGGTTATCAATGCTGTCTACACATTTAGATCATCTGGGAACTTACAAAAAGTAATAAATACACTCGATCCCAAACCAGAATCACGTCAGAATCTCAGAAGAGGGATGTGGGCATTGATAATCTTGGGTATTTCAAATGTACACCCAGGGTTGAAAAACAAGTGCCTCAAACTATGAGATCCTCAGAACTGAAGCTCTTTGAGTTCCCTGCCAGCTCCCTGGGGTGAATGCTTACATCCATGAGCTTATTCATTCCGCACAACTAAGTCCATTAAATAAACATGAAGGTCGACATTCTGCAAATATGGAAAGTAAAACTCAGGTAGACTAAGCAATTTTTCCATATCTATCTATCTATCTATAATATTTTAGTTTCAGAGCCAGAATATTATCTCAGCACTTGAAAGATAGTAGTAGGCACTCAATATACATTTGGTGATTGATTGAATGAATGTATGAATGAATGAATGACTCTAAATCCCATGGCTTTTTGCACTACAGCATACAGCTTTTCTGGCCTTCATATTCTCAGAGCACTCAACCTTTGTAAAGCCTAGAATGGGTTCTAAATAATGATTAGCGATTAAATGAATGAATCAATCAATAGACTGGTTAATAGACTAACCAATAAGAGATGATCCAATGCATATGTGATACTTTCCCCAATTCCAACCCTCTTGTCTTGAAGGAAGCAGAGTGATCTTTCTTTCCTCCTATGTAATAATCTGGCTGGGAGATGACCCTAATGGTATTTTGTCATTCACTCTGATGTCTTACAGTCTTGATTGCCAAAATGTTAAAGTTAGAAATGTGGTTTCCTCTCAGCCATCTGCTTTGCATTTTTCTAAGTCTCCCTAGACTCCAGGTAGATTTCTTTTTCCTTTTTTTCCCCCATTTTATTTTATTGTATTTCTTTTCAGTGTTCCAGCTTTCATTGTTTATGCACCACACCCAGTGCTCCATGCAATACGTGCCCTCCATAATACCCACCACCAGGCTCATCCAAACCCCCACCCCCTCCCCTCCAAAACCCTCAGTTTGTTTCTCAGAGTCCACAGTCTAATGTTCGTCTCTCCCTCCAATTTCCCCCAACTCTCTTTCCTTTCCTTCTCCTAATGTCCTCTTTGTTATTCCTTGTGTTCCAAAAGTAAGTGAAACCATATGATAATTGACTTTCTCTGCTT
>NW_019155552.1:763-5357 GCF_002288905.1 Enhydra lutris kenyoni | reverse complement strand
GGTTATGTAAGCACATTTTTTTCAGAGGGTTTTTTTTTTTTCTTTATAGGAACCTCTGTAGTTGTATAAAGTATCCAACTAAGGATTCTTATTTTGAATTATAAAAATCTTCTTCCTACGTCATTTGATCTGCTACAAATAGGTTTGAATGAATTTACTGATATTGAATTTCTCACCTAGTCTACAGTAATCCCTATGCACAGCATTGTGTACAGGGATGGAGGCAGAAATCTAAATAACTCTTTTGAGAGAGAAAGAGAGAAAGAGATGGTTGTAGGAGCTATATAATTACCAGGAGGCCATAACTTACACTGAACTAATATATCTTCTGGAGAAACGACACACTAAGCAAAGATAAAACACACTGCAGCAATTATGCAGAAATATTACCAAGCTTGATTTACTATATGTGGACCTTTATATAAAATATACATTTTTAATTATGTTATTTAGGTATCATACAGTATGGCATAGTTTTTGATGCAGTGTTTAATGATAACTTGTTTGCATATATAACACCCAGCCTCCATCACCAGGCTGACCCATAGCCCACACTTCTCCCTTGAAAACTCCTTAGTTTGTCTTCCTTGAAGAAGTGTCTGTTCATGTTTTCTGTCCACTTTTTGACATGATTATCTATTTCTTGGGGGTAGATTTTGAGAATTTCTCTGTAGATCTTGGACATCAGCCCTTTGTTTATAGTGTCATTTGCAAATATCTTCTCCCATTCGGTGGGTTTCTTCTTTGTTTGGCGGACTCTTTCCATTGGTGTGCAGAAACTTTTCAACTTGCTGAAGTTGCAAAAGTTTGTTTTCACTGTTGTTTCCCTTGCCTTTGGAGGTGTATCTTGAAAGAAGTTGCTGTGGCCAATGTCGAAGAGATTACTGCCTATGTTGTTCTCTAGGATTTTGATGGGTTCCTGTCGCTTGTTGAGGTCTTTCATCCATTTATGATTTATCGTTGTGTACGGTGTAAGAGAACAGCGGAGTTTCAGTCTTCCATCTATAGCTGTCCAATTTTCCCAGCATCATTTATTGAAGAGACTGTCTTTTTTTCCCCCTCAGATTTCTTTTTCCTGCTTTTTCAAAGATTATTTGGCCATAGAGTTGAGGGCCCATATATGGGCTCTCTATTCTGTTCCATTGGTCTAGGGGTCTGTTTTTGCGTCAGTCCCATGCTGTCTTGGTGATCACAGCTTTGTAGTAAAGTTTGAAATCAGGCACCATGATACCCCCAGCTCTGTGTTTTTTTGTTTGTTTGCTTGTTTGTTTATACATTTCCTTTGTGATTTGGGATCATTTCTGGTTCCATACAAATTTTAGGATCATTTGTTGCAGCATTTTGAAAAATGTCTTTGGTAGTTTGATTGGGATGGTGGCGAAAGAGTAGATTGTTCTGGGCAGGTTATTCTTCCTATTCATGAGCATGGGATATTTTTCCATCTTCTTGGGTCTTCACCGATTTCTTTCATGATTGTTCTATAGCTTCTTGTGTATAGATCCTTTCCCTCTTTGGTTAGGTTTATGCCAAGGTGTCTTATGGTTTAGAGGCTATTGCAAATGGAATTGATGCTCTAATTTCTCTTTCTACAGTGACATTGTTAGTGTATAAGAATGTAAATGATTTCCCTGCTTCGATTTTTACCCTGCCACATTGGTGAGTTGCCATAGAACTTCTAGCAGTTTGGGGGTGGAGTGTCTTGGTTTTCCACAGAAAATGTCATGTCATCTGCAAAGAGAGAGAGTTTGACTTCTTCTTTGCCAGTTTGAATACCCTTTCTTTCGTTTTGTCATCTGATCTTTGTTGTTAGAACTTCTAGTGCTATGTTGAATAATAGAGGAGAGAGTGGATATCCTTGTTATATTCCTCATCTAAAGGGAAAGGCTCTCAGGTTTTCCCCATTGAGAATGAGAGTTGCTGTGGGTTTCTCATAGATGGATTTATGAAATAGAGGAATTTTCCATCTATCCTATGCTTTGGAGAGCTTTGATAAGGAAAGGATGCTCTATTTTGTCCAATGTTTTCTTTGTCTCCTTTGGGAGTACCATGTGGTTCCCCTCCTTCTCTTCTTGAATTGTCCTTTCATATTAATTGATTTGCAAATGTCAAACAACCTTTACATCCCAGGGATAAGTCCCACCTGGTCGTGGTGGATCATCCTTTTCATTTAATGTTGAATGGTATTAGCCAGGATCCTGTTGAGAATTTCAGCATTCATATGCATCAGAGATATTAGTATGTAATTTTCTTTTCTGATGGGATCTTTGGCTGTTTTTGGGATCACAGTAATGCTGCCTCATACAGTGAGTCTGGAATTTTTCCTTCCCCTTTCTATTGTTTGAATCGAACAGGAGAATATGAAAAATAATACCTATTCAAGAGAATACATATTATTACTTTGTTTGAAGGATTCCCCCAGGGAATCCGTCAGGTTCTGGACTCTTGTATTTTGGGAAGTTTTTGACCACTGCTTCATTCTCTTTACTGGTTTTTGGTCTGTTCAGGTGGCCAATTACTTCCTTTTTCTGTCTTGGTAGTTAATAGGTTTCCAAGAATGCATCTGTTTCTTCCACAATGCTTAATTGATTGGCATATACCTGTTGATAATTTCTGAGAATTGTTTCTGTTTCCTTGGAGTCAATCGTGATCTCTGCTCTTTCATTTGTACTTTTATTGTGGATCCTTTCTCTTTTCTTTTGTATATGTCTGGTCAGTGGTTTACCGATATCATTAAATCTTTCTGAGAACCTGCTTCTAGGTTTATTGGTGTGTTCTACTGTATTTCGGGTTTCTAATCCATCCACCTCTTCTCTTGCATGACTTAGGCTCAGTTTGTTGTTGATTCTCCAGTTCTTTAAATTATCGAGATAGTTTGGGTATCCAGGATTTTTTTTTTCTTCTTTTGAGTGACACTTAGATCGCTGTGTGTTTCCCCCTTAGGACCTACTTTGCCATATACCATAGGTTTTGGAATGATGTGTTTTCATTCTCATTAGTTTCCATAAATTGTGTAAGTTTTTCTTTGGTTTCTGGTTTGACACAAACATTCTTAAGCCAGATGGTCTTTAGCTTCTGAGTGTTTGAATTTCTTCCAAACCTTTTCTTGTGATTGAGTTCCAGTTTCAAAGTACCGTGGTAGAAATTAGGCAGGGAATAATCTCAGTCTTTTGGTATTGGTGGAGACCTGATTCCTGACCTAATATGTGGTCTATTCTGTAGAACGTTACAGGTGCACTTGAGAAGAATGAGTATCCTATTGTCTTTAGGGTGGAGTATTATGTGTATATCTATGAGGTCCATCTGGTCAAGGGTGTCATTCAAAGCTTTTGTTTCTTTGTTGAATTTCTGCTCAGATGATCTGTCTATGAGAGAATGGAGTGATGAAGCATCTCACCATTACCGTGTTATTATGAACATGTCTCCTTAGTTTGGATTCGTCAGTTGGCTGCTCCCATGTTGAGGGCACAGGTATTTGCAATTGTTAGATCTTCTTGTTGGATACCCCCTTTAGGGATGATATAGTGCCCTTCTGCATCTCTAACTAAATATTTTAGCTTAAAATCCAATTTTGCTGACATGAGAATTGCTACCCAAGCTTTCTTTGAGTTCCGTTGACATGAAAGATGGTACTCCATCCCTTTGCTTTTACTCTGATGTATTGTTCAGTTCAAAATGAGTCTCTTTTAGATAGCACATGGAAGGGTCCTGTCTTTTTATACAATCTGCATCCTTGTGCCATTTTATAGGAGCATTTAGGCCATTCACGTTGAGAGTGATTATTGAAAAAACATGATTTTAATGTCATCATGTCATGTTTCATGCGAAGTGCTTGTTTCTTTAGAAAGTCTCTGTATCTTACTGTTCTGTATCACTCTTGGGGTCTTTCTCTTTTTATATGACCAACCCCCATGTAATATTTCCTATGGGGCTTGCTTGGTATTCACATATTTTTTTCAGATCCTGCTGGTCCTGGAAGGTCCTTATTTTTCCATTTGTTCTGAAGTACAGACTTGCTACATAACGAATTCTTCGGTGCATGATCTTCTCATTTAGTACCCTGCATGTGTCTTGCTAGACCTTTCTTGTCTGCCTAGTCTCCATGGTCAGGCCCAGTGGTTCTCTGATGTTCTTCTGTTTATACATAAGGAATCTCTTCCTTCTAGCTGCCCTTAAGATGGTTTCTTGGCTCTAAGAAATGCGAGTTTTACTATGGCATGCCAGGGTGTTGTACTGTTCTCCTTGATTTTGGAGGCTCCTCTTTGCAACTAGGACAGGAACTCTTGTTTCATTCCCCAGGTTAGGGAAGTATTGGTGGTGATTTGCTCTAATATGCCTTCTAGTCCTCTCTCCATCTCTCCATCCCCTCAGGGATCCCAATAATTCTGTCATTGGAATGTTCATGCCGTCATTTACTTTTTTTATTATTTTTTTTAAAGATTTTATTTATTTATTTGACAGACAGAGATCACAAGTAGGCAGAGAGGCAGGCAGAGAGAGAGAGGAAGGGAATCAGGCTCCCTGCCGAGCAGAGAGCCCGATGCGGGACTCGATCCCAGGACCCTGAGATCATGACCTGAGCCGAAGGCAGCGGCTA
>NW_019155552.1:0-663 GCF_002288905.1 Enhydra lutris kenyoni | reverse complement strand
CAAGTAGGCAGAGAGGCAGGCAGAGAGAGAGAGGAAGGGAATCAGGCTCCCTGCCGAGCAGAGAGCCCGATGCGGGACTCGATCCCAGGACCCTGAGATCATGACCTGAGCCGAAGGCAGCGGCTTAACCCACTGAGCCACCCAGGTGCCCCATTCTGTCATTTATGTCTCTAATTCTGTTTTCATGGGTTCTGGGCTGTTTGTTCCAGGCCTGCTTCTGTTCCTTCTTTTCTATCACTTTGTCTTCTACACTTCTGATTTGTTCTTCTGCCTCATTTACCCTAGTTCTTAGAGAATCTAGATTATATTGCATATCACTGAAAGCAGTTTTTGGTTCTGTGAGATCAACTCTCATTTTGCCCTCAGAGAATCTATGTTGCCATTAAAGGTTTTATTCATCATAGCTATTGTCTGCATCACTCTTATCTTGCAGTCTATTTCTGACATCTTGCTTATATCCATATGCATTTGTTCTGTGGCAGAGGTCACAGTCTCTGAGTTTTTCCTATGTTGAGGGTGACTCCTCTGAGTCATATTGATGAGGGGTGGTTGAGGGAGGGTATGGAGTCTAAATTACTTACCTGTTGCACTTGCGTTGTTGGCCTCTTGGTCTTCGAGCCTATCCTCTGAGAGAGGGGCCTGTCATGCTGTTGCTCAGGCAAC
>NW_019155551.1:0-5363 GCF_002288905.1 Enhydra lutris kenyoni | reverse complement strand
ACTAAGGCTTCTGATATCAGCAGTTTCTGGAGATCCTGGCAGTCCTGACTGCACTGAGCCAGGCAGGAGCTCAGGTACTGGGGGAATCTGGAGAGGCTGAAATCTGCCCTAGACCCAGAGTCCCTGGCCTGAGACAAGTCATTCAGCTGTTAGAAGAAGCAAGTACAGAGATTAGGAGAGTCAATAACGTCACCCCTCATTGGGCACTTCTTTCAAACTTTGCATTTTTTTTTTTGTTTTGTTTTTCTTCATGTTGCTGTAACAACACTTTGCATGCTATTTGGCAAATAATGGCTCCAAGACAAGGGGTGCTTCAAGAGCTGGGATAATGCCTGTTTTTATTTTATTTTGAAATAAACCTGGATTTGAATTTTGTATAAATAAAATCTTACATAGCATGTACTTTTTAAAGGTGAATAATCTTCCATTGCATGTATATATCATATTCTGTTTATCTACTCATCCATCAATGGACACTGGGGTTCCTTGCATCTTCTGGTTATTGTCAATATTGCTGCTCTAAACATGGGTGTACAAATATCTAATCTTATAGATGAAAAAACTGACACTTGAAAAGATTAACAAACTTGCTAGACCTCCCATAGCTTCTTGGTGGTAGAGCTAGCTACCTTTATAAATCCAGGAGCTTCCCAGGTCAGTGTTCTTTGCACCATGCCACACAGCCTCATATTAGAATGTCAGAACCCTGTGAAATAAACAATGTTTATCACTTTTAAGACAAATAAATCAGAAGATTCTTACCTATAGGTCTATTTTGAATGCTTAGTCAGCTTTCAATCCTTAGTTGATCCAATTGGACCAAGGAACACATAAGTAATCATTAACATTCATCAGAATTACAATTTTTTTGTAACTATCTGTATAATGTTTGGTTGTTGGAAGATAATCTTCATGTAAGTAGGACCTATCTTGTCCCCCTACTACACAAGTCTCCACCACAGAGTCAATAAATATTTGTTGAATAAACAATGTTATTATAAACAACTAATTTTTACCAGTATTCCTTAATTCTCAGTGTATTCCTCACTCAGTCCTTTACTGGGGCTGGAATGAAGTGATAAAACCATGGACTGGAAAAGGACATTATTGGATTTGAATACCAGATCCACCACTTACTTTATACGGAGTAGTAGACAACTTCTTTAATCTCTTCAAGCCTCATTATTTTATTTTATTTTACAAAATGGAGAATATAATATTACATATAGAGCTTTTGGATGATTTTGTGTGTGCTTGTGTGTCTGTGTGTATGTGAGAGAGAGATTAAGTTCAGTGTCTGAGAAGTCATTCAATCAATGTGAATCCCTCATTCTCCAGTTGGCTGCAAACCTAGGGATCACTGACACCAAAATCACATGCAGAACTTGTTAAGAATCTCTGGGCATAGGGATAAAGCAAAGGAATTCTCCTTTCCCCCCACAAATTTCTGAGGTAACTCTTATACGATGGCTGAAGAAGTAAACAGGTAGTTGAAAATCCAAAGAACTGCCTCCTAGATGATCAGTGAATCTATCTTGAAATCAAGGAAAAATGCTTTGAAACACGAAAAAGGGGAAGAGAATAACTAGGGCAGGGTTTCTCAATAAGACAGAAGAAAGGACAGGTGTTGAAATAATATGGGGATGGAGGAAGGAGAGAAAGAGGTACACGTATTGTTTGAGGAAGGATATTCATTATTATAATTTTATGTTTAGGAAAAAAAGAACTCACTATGTTCATGACACAGGCTATAGAAAGAAAAGCTCAGTAAGAACTCCTTGACAGGTATGGCTGTCTATTAGGAAGATGCTATCTTTTGCATTATCAGAGATTCTGAAAGCCATGGGAAAGATTAAACAAATTGGCACTTCAGGTCAGCAACTCTGGGAAATAAAATAATCCATAATAATATCTTGATATGGTTCGGTTATAGGTTTGAATGTGGGAACAAAGCTCTGGTTTACTTGTCCAAAATATCACACACCTAATTTTATTGAAAGCTTATGCCAGACAAGCCATTTTGTGATGATTTGGGATAAAAGGACTGGGATTAAGAATTGTGACATGAAATAAAATAATCACAAAATTATAATTTCTAATATTCTAGAGAAAACACATGGTACAGGGGAAAGGGATGTCAGCTTTGTGCTCTGAGCATCCAAGGTTCTAGCACTATTTCTGCCATAGAATATTGTGCCAATTTGATGAAGTCACTTTACCTCAATTTTCTCAGCTATAAAAAGAGGATAAGAAGTAGATGACCTCTAAGTTCCTTTTAACCTAGAATTATCCTGTGGTTTGATGATGTTTAAACAATTTTTGTCAGGCAGTGAGACATGCTCCCTTGTTAGAGTTAGAGTCCCTCCAATGCTGTGTGCCAAGGAAAAGCCATCTTCATAATGGTTAAATTTTCAATATCTGGCCCCTTGCACTGAAAGAACAAATGAATTGCCTCATCTTCTCACCTGGCTGCTTGTAGGTTGTGGACAAACAGCAAAGGTCTCAAAACCTTATGATGTCACTTGGGAAGAAATGTGAGCTAAAGCGTTAAAAAGAAGAAAATTCTTGTAACAGTGATCAAAGGGTAGACTTTGAAGAGTTAATCCATGACTGCTTCTAAGCTTGGAGATGGTATTTGGACAAAATGTGAACAGGTGATGATTGCAGTTCAAGGTATGGCTTGGCACGGTTTTGACCTTCAGGTGTCAAATTTTCCTGGCAGTCACAGAGATAAGCGAAATGTGAATCCATGGAAAGATAATAACGATGTTTCACTATAGCCATGTAACCCAATTTTACAAGACCCAACTAATATAAGAAGATCCGGCTACTGCAAGAGAACACAAAATGGATATTTAAAAAGCCCTAGGAGACATATAGAAGCTGTTCATGATTACCATGAATATTTTGAACAATTTTTTGGTAACTACAGAGCATGGCATTGTCGTGGCCGGCGCGACAAATTGACCAGGGTCGAGAGGGTAAGAGGATGGTGAAAAGAAATTAAGAGACAAAGAGATGGGAGCAGGAGGAGCACCAAGGAGGATGTCCAATAGTGCCAATTTTATTCAAGGCAGCAAGGCATTATATAGCTAACAGAAACAATCATAAGAAAGTATCTATTTTTAGCTGATTACTAAAGAGTTTGCAACATGCACAGAAAATCCTTCAAGCTTTCCCATTATCTATTTCCCAAGCACCAATAGCAGACCCTCTAGCGCCAGATGTACTGACTTCAAGGCCACTCAAGACATAGTTTATGTAAGCACAGCACAGTCTTGCAATGGTGTAGTCTATAGCCCGTGCAAGGACAGCAAGGACCAGCCAAGAATTTCTGACCCCGTCCAAATCATCTCTATCTGACTAGCAAACGTGTGGGAAGTCACGTAGGCGAGCGCATAACACATAGCACAGACCCTTTCTCAGTGCTGCTCGACTTTATTGACCTAAGCCTTTTGTTCGGCTATTCAGCCTTTAAAGGAGGCACAAGTCAGGGGCTGGTTTGGTTCTCATCTCAAGCCTTACTGTGGCCTCCCACATGGCATGAACTTGCAGAACTGTGTATCAATGAACACAACTATGCAAAGAAGCCTTTTGTTTAGAGGAGCTCATGGTGACAAATCCACACATTTACCCTGTTGTTAGCAGGACATTGAAGTTAAATATAACCAAGGTAGAGTTGAAAATCTTGACCTTTCAGGGATTTTACATAAGCATTTAAAGTATTCCACAAAAATATGAAGGCTTTGTTTGGGCTTCAGTGTACACAAACCACATTGCTTCTGATCCCAAAGCAAGAATAAAATGAAGAAGAATGCATGAACTATGTTCATTGGGCAGCTAATCAAATAACAGAGTTGATCAGTGTGAAGGTTGACCCTTGAACAACTCAGGGGCTATTGACATTGACCCCCACTCCCCCAACAGACACACAGTCAAAAATCTGCAGATAACTTTTCACTCCCCAAAGCTTAACTTCTAATAGCTGACTATTGACTGGAAAGTCTTACCAGTACATAATCAATTAACACATATTTTGTATGTTAAGTGTATTATATACTGTAGTCTTACAATAAAATAAGCGAAAGAAAATAAAATGTTATTAAGAAACTCATAAGGAAGAGAAAATACATTTACATTCCTGTACGTATTGAAAAAGAATCACACATAAGTGGACCCATGCAGTTGAAATCAGGTTGTTCAAGGGTCAACTGTAAACAGTTGAAGATGTGTTGGAAACATTGTGGCTCACAAGTTCTTAAAGTTTCAAAAGCTAGTGCTCATTAGATTTTACAACTGCTTAGTTAAGTTTACTGGCCTGTAACTTANTTACTGGCCTGTAACTTACTAAATGCCTAGTGCTACTTATACTAAATCTGTGCTAATGAGGCAGTTGTGTGTGTGTGTGGTATGAGAGAGACAGGATGGGGAGAGGGGGAGAAAGAGAGAGACTCTAAAGGACTTAATGCCGTTTTATCTGTGTGACCCCAAGGATGAATGCTTTCAAACTGCCTGTTAGCAAGGATGACATAACGTAATGGCTTAACTGCAGACTCCCCGCTGAGCTGGGAGCCCAAGAAGGACCTCTATCCTAGGACCCAGGGATCATGATCTGAGCTGAAGGCAGATGCTTAACATACTGAGCCATCCAGGAGTCTCTATTTCTTACTTTATCTTATCTTTTTTTTTTTTTTAAGACTTATTTCTTTATTTTGAGAGAGAGAAAGAGCACATGCACAGCAGGGGGCAGGGAAGAGAGAAAATCTCCAGCTGACTCCCCATTGAGCAGAGGCCCTAGAGGGGCTGATCTGTCAACTCTTGAGATTATAACCTGAGGCAAAACCAAGAGTCAGACACTTACCTGACTGAGTCACTCAGGTGCCCCCTTTTGTGTATATTTCTTGACCATGCTGAGGTTGGTTATAAGGGAGAATTTATCCAGAGCCATTCAGTCTTATCCTACACAGTGATTCTGCTTTTTCCCTTACACAATGCCCTTCTACAAACTAGAAATTGAGACTTCTGAAAGAAACATCAAGAACTTCAGTGACAGACTGTATCCAATATTCTTTTTTTTTTTTTTTTAAAGATTTATGCATTTATTTGAGAGAGAGAAAGAGTGAGTAGAGGGAAGGGCAGAGAGAGAGAATCCTCAAGCAGGCTGCCAGCTAAGAGCAGAGCCTGACACGGGGCTCCTCACAGGACTCTTGAGATCATGACCCATGAGATCATGACCTGAGCAAAAACCAAGTCAGACACTCAACCAACTGAACCACCCAGGTGCGCCCAGACTGTAAGGGGCTGGGGATAGATCCTCAGATAACCCACCTGTAGGTGAATGCCGCTCAGTCCAACTGCCAACC
>NW_019155550.1:0-5363 GCF_002288905.1 Enhydra lutris kenyoni | reverse complement strand
GGAATTCCGCTGCTCTCCTTGGTATTGAAACTGCACTCCTTGGTAGGTGAACTTGGTCCTGGCTGGGCTTCTTGTTGATCTTCTGGGGGAGGGGCCTGTTGTAGTGATTCTCAAGTGTCTTTGCCCCGGGCGAAGTTGCACCACCCTTACCAGGGGCCGGGCTGAGTAATCCACTCGGGTTTGCTTTCGGGAGCTTTTGTTCCCTGAGCGCTTTCCATAGAGTTCCGGAGGGCGGGAATGAAGATGGCAGCCTCCTGGTCTCCGGCCCAGAGGAGCCGAGAGCCCGGGGCCCCACTCCTCAGTGCGCCCTCTGAGAACAGCGCCTGACTTCCTTTTTCATTCATTCTTTCTTTTTCTTTTTTTGGTGGTTAGTCTTACTTACACTGAGACTCTGAAAGGTCTCACCAGTTTTAATTCCCAAGTTTTTTCTCAGAAAGAAGAGAAATAGCTTTTTGTCACAGGACTATATCTAATTTTAGCATTGTTTGTCCAATGATTTTGAAAGAATGTTTTCGATTTCCATTAGTCTCTTTGTGTAGCTCTTGTTGTCTAAGCAGCAATCAAGATTAAATATTTGTACATTTAGACAGAGAAAAGCGCCTGACCTAGAAAAATTTAATAAATATTTATTGAGTGCCTACTATGTGCCAACATATTTATAGGCTGTGGGGAAAAATAAAGTAAATAAAACATACAAAAATTTTAAAGGGAGGTATATTTATACTAAAAACTGATTCAGTAGTGATGAAAAATGCATTTTAAAATTCCTCAATAGATGATGTATTTTTTTCTTTGAAACAGGTTATATACATATGTGGGCCTGATATCTGCAATAATAATTTTATTTCAAATGAGTAATATCAAAGAATAATATTTCTTGCCCAGTTTTCCTTTTTTTCTTTTGGTTGCCTCAAATCATTTGCTAAGTATACATTTTTGTCTTAGCCTTTATGTAGTGACTATTAATTTAAAGATATTTGTGGTACATAGTGCTTTTACTTCAATGAGGACTTCTGCTCAAAACTTACTCTATATTTTTCTGTAGTTATGTGCTATTTTTGATAGAAAGAAAACTACAATATGTATCATGTGTTAGTGAGATCTAGTATTTTAAAGTCAAAGAAAGTATTTTTTAATGTTTTGGCAGGAGTTTTGATAATTTCATAGTGGGAGTGAATATAGCTTATTTTGTGGGGAGGGATTTTAAATTCTTTAGCTACTCTTAATCTCAAGAACTTTTCTATATTTTCCCTTTGATGAAGGTGAATATATAATGACTTTTTTATTTTTGGTGTATTGGTGGTGACACATGGCCTTGTCAAAGAATGGCTCCTCAGAGCTTGTCTCGTAGCTTTGGAACATAGTAGATACTTTTCCATTCCTGCCCTATCCAATTCCAATTTCTCTTCCCTAGTCAATACCCTCCTGTCATTGAACATTTGATTTTAAATTAGTTCTGATACTACTTGTTAACTACTTCTTATATGTTGACTTCACATAAATTTCAAAGCTCCTGGCAACAGGGCCAATGTCTTAACATTTAAAAATCCTTTTTTTTTTTTTAAACTTTAGCTTCCCCTTCAACACATATCACATTGGTAAGCACATAGTAGGAACTCAATAACTTCTTTTGGATTCATTCATTTAATCAAGGTATAGGGCTTAGCATAAGCAGTGTGTTGCAGTAGAATGATCACTGAACTGGAAGTTAGAACTTGATTTGAGACTGAGCTCTACTATTTACTAGTTAAATGACTTCAAGCTTTTCACAATCTTTCTGAGGTGTAATTCCTTCTTTAAAATGGAGGATGGTGGGGTTATGGACATTGGGGAAGGTATGTGCTATGAAGTGTGTAAACCTGGCGATTCACAGACCTCTACCCTGGGGCTAATAATACATTATATGTTAATAAAAAATAAAAATAAAATGAAGGTGTCTACAAACAAGTGGAAAATAAATAAAATGAAGGTGCCTAAATTAAGTGCTTTTATTCTCAAATTCCTTTTAGTTCTATGATCCAGTGATCCAAAGGAGTAAATGGGACCTCTATGTTCCTTTTTTTTAAAAAAAGATTATTTATTTATTTATTTATTTGACAGACAGAGGCCACAAGTAGGCAGAGAGGCAGGCAGAGACAGAGAGAGAGGGAAGCAGGCTCCCTGCTGAGCAGAGAGCCCGACACGGGGCTCGATCCCAGAACCCTGGGATCATGACCTGAGCCCAAGGCAGAGGTTTCAACCCACTGAGCCACCCAGGCGCCCCAGGTCCTCTATGTTTCTAATTTGCCACCCAAGCCTTACAGTTACTGAATGTTCTGCCATCCTCTAGAACTTATATTTACGGCTCTGCTTGATGATATATAGCAAAGTGATTTTAAAAAAGAGCTTGAATACAATGTAGTATGTTTTTTTTTAAAGATTTTATTTATCATTTATTTGACAGATAGAGATCACAGGTAGGCAGAGAGAGAGAGAGGAGGAAGCAGGCTCCCCACCGAGCAGAAAGCCCAATGCGGGGCTCGATCCCAGGACCCTGGGATCATGACCTGAGCCGAAGGCAGAGGCTTTAACCCACTGAGCCACCCAGGCGCCCCTACAATGTAGTATGTTAAGTGGAAAATTGGTATATAGAGAATAAACAGGCAGATTTTTTTCACAGTCTATTGTTGTTCTAGGCACATACCAATGGTTTCAAAACATATCCCTCAAAAAATAACAAACCTCTTGCTTTTTAATACTTTCTTTTACATATTTGCTTCATTTTTTAGCTAATAGAGGATCTCTGTGTTATAGACCAAATTTCCTCAAGCTGGTCTTTTTTTTTTTTAATATGCAATTTTCTAATCACAGTTATTTGTGAAAGCAAGACTGCACATGCTGATCAGAAAGCCAGCAGAATCAGCTAATTTTAGGAATAATTAGAAAAGTCATGAAAATAAACATTGGTTTATGTGTGTAGGGCCTTAGAAGAAATCACCTGGGAAGACACCTGGGATAATGGTGTCTATAAATTTTAATATGAATCAAGTTTTTAATCAAATAAGGAAAAAAATTCTAATGAGAAATTAAATATAATCTGTCTTGCTTTCCCTACTACATAGAGTTGTTGCCTGGACTTAATAAGACTTAACATATTGATTCTAGTTGTCCTTGAATGATACCTTAGACTTCTCTCCTGGCCACTAATGCTATTCTTGGGAGGAAAAGGGAGTACTCTTCAGTACTTCTGTGAGACCTTAAATTGCCACTGGTGAAGACTCTGAAATCTGCAATCCAAACTTGTTTCCTTCCTTAATTTACAATTTGATATTTCCAACTATCTTTCAGCAATCATGCAGATGATAGTGAATTCCATTATCATTACAAAATCATAGCCAAATTGATCACCTTTCCTCTACCCAATTGTTTTCTTTCCTAAATACCTAATTTTTCTCCAAGCCAATTTTTCCCAGTGTAAACCGGAAAAGGAAAGATGTTTTAGGCTTTGCCTAAGGTAATCAAACTTCCTAAAGGGAACAACATCTAGAAAGAAAGTAATAAGCTGAACTCTAATTGAAAAGGGAGGCAGTAATGGAGCTGGAGAAAGAAATGTTTGGGAACTGAATGATTTAAAGGCAAAGTAAAGCACAATGGAATTGAAGGTCATTTTAGGAACTAATTACACAAACTTGGTTAACCTATTTCATCATCCTTCTTACATGGTCAAGCACATTTTCAGGGCGAGATTCTGATTTTTAAAGGGGTCAGATGGTATAGTAAAATTTCCTTTTTAAAAAAATTTAATTTAATTTAATTTTTTGGTGTATGTTCCAAAATTCATTGTTTATACACCACACCCAGTGCTCCATGCAGTATGTGCCCTCCTTAATAACCACCACCAGGCTCACCCAACTCCCACCCTCCCATAATTCTTTGTTTTGAAATCTCAAAGCCTTGAAGCCATCTTAGATTCTTAGATTCCTCACTCCCCATAGTATTATAAAAACTAAACAGTACTGAACAAATGCTTGCTAGAATGAATGGATAAAAGCCCTGTTGATATTTCCTCCCCTAGGCCTTTTAAATTCATTCTTTGTACTTCATTTATAATGTGAGCCTGGCCTAAGCCAAATAATATCAAATCCAAATTCTCTACTTTATTATTTGAATTTCTCCAAAATGGGACCCCAATTTATTTCCAACTTTATCTTTCCCTGCTGCCCATCAGGGCCTTTCTAGTTATTGTAAAAAATTCTCTGTTCACTGTCTTCAGGCATGTTTATTCTTTTGTTTCTTTACTCTTCCTTGTACACACCCTCCTCCTCCCATTTTGACTGAATCCAGTATTCCTTAATAACCAGTTTAAGTCCAAAAATCTCTGTGAAAACATCTATATACATTTCAGTGAACATGAATCTCATTAAAAAAATCCTATTGTAATTCCTGTGGTATTATACATGTTGGTGCTTAATCATTTTTTTCTCCTAAATGGTATGTGTATCTTGACTTCCTAGAAGAGTGTGTGTCTTTGAGAGCAAAGACTATATTTTAAACTTCTTTTGAGTTACCTACAGTGTTTAGCAGAAATTATTATTGAACAAATGACTTAAGCTAAGTACAGAAATATAAAAAAGGAAAGTGATGTTGAAATGATATAAACCTGTTTCACTTTATTATTCAAGAGATCAACAAAATACCTTAAAGACTGAAAATATCCTTGATGTCCCAAGTTCATAATAACAACACAATATACACAAAGATGATACACAGAGGGTTCCCCTTTCTCCACATCCCCTCCAACACATGTTGTTTCCCGTCTTGCTAATTTTGGCCATTCTAACTGGTGTAAGGTGATATCTCAATGTGGTTTAATTTGAATCCCTCTTACACTGTTGGTGGGAACGCAAGTTGGTGCAGCCTCTTTGGAGAACAGTGTGAAGATTCCTCAAGAAATTAAAAATAGAACTTCCCTATGACCCTGCAATTGCACTACTGGGTATTTACCCCAAAGATACAGATGTAGTGAAAAGAAGGACCATCTGTACCCCAATGTTTATAGCAGCAATGACCATGGTCGCCAAACTGTGGAAAGAACCAAGATGCCTTTCAATGGACGAATGGATAAGGAAGATGTGGTCCATATACACTACAAAGTATTATGCCTCCATCAGAAAGGATGAATCCCCAACTTTTGTAGCAACATGGACGGGACTGGAAGAGATTATGCTGAGTGAAATAAGTCAAGCAGAGAGAGTCAATTATCATATGGTTTCACTTATTTGTGGAGCATAACAAATAGCATGGAGGACAAGGGGAGATGGAGAGAAGGGAGTTGAAGGAAATTGGAAGGGGAGGTGAACCATGAGAGACTATGGACTCTGAAA
>NW_019155549.1:4273-5367 GCF_002288905.1 Enhydra lutris kenyoni | reverse complement strand
TTCTTCCTGGTTCAGTTGTGGTAGTTTATATGTCTCTAGGAATGCATCCATTTCTTCCAGATTGTCAAATTTTTTGGTGTAGAAAGAATATATTTTTAAAATAGTTTCATTATTATAAGGATGAAAAACTGATTTAAACTAACTGTTTAAGACCATATAGTGTTATAGTGACAGATCTCGTGGGGTCATCTCTAGAACCTAGATGATGCAGACTTTTCTCCTGAAGCAGAAATTGTTTTCTGTATCACCTTGCCTTCAATTTCAAAGAAAGACATTTCTGACCATTAACTAATTTGGTCTCATTTTCTCTGATCATTTACATACATACAGCAAAAATATAAGATTACCAAAGAGACTTAAATAAGATTTCTTGGAAGTTTTATAAGAAATAACAGATTAGGCTTTAAAAAAATCTAATTGTAAAAACTCTCCAGTATATTTCCATCAACTTGGGTCACTCTTCTCAAGATCTTTGAAATACTCTAAAATGTTTATCTTTCTCAAGAGGGAAATTTCTTATTCGCCATAAAGGGAAGAATCCTATAAAAAAGAGGTATCAGACCAGATTCTCAGGAGAAGTTTGAAACCATTGGTTTCAAAGTCTACCTTAGTTCTTTGAAATGTTTCATCATTTGTATTTGGACATCCCTAGGTAATAATTACTTTGCACTGATATCAATCACCTAGAATTTATACCATTGTGAGATGACTTTCAGAGATTCCACATCAGATAACCCAAAAACTGTCCTCTGGGGTGTTGGTGAGCGTAGTTCTACACAATATCCTTTCATGGAATCTTACATAAGCTTACACATCCTTTCAAGTGTTTCCACTAATTCTACTAAAAGAAAAAAAAGACAAAAAATACGTTTGTGTACTTTAGTTACTAAGAACTAATAATCATATTATATATATAAGAAACATGTGATTTAATTGTTTAAAAGTGTATGCAACTTCAGAACAATAATTATTTTAGTGTAGAGAGATCTAGAATACACAGTGATTGTACACATATATATTTGAGCACCTCTAAATAATACAGTTTTATTTTTTTTTGAAATTTCATGCAATGAACAAGCATTTGTAGGTAGATA
>NW_019155549.1:1523-3357 GCF_002288905.1 Enhydra lutris kenyoni | reverse complement strand
CCCAAGCTGAAGGCAGCTGCCCAACCAACTGAGCCACCCAGGGGCCCCTAAAATTTATATCTTGAAGCAATATCTGCACTCTTATGATTATGACAATGGTATTTCCAATCACCAAGATATGTGAATAAAGCTAAGTATTCATCAACAAATGAATGGATAAAGGGTGGAATATATATATTAAACCTAAAGATTCCATCAAAAGATTGCTAGAACCGATAAATGAATGCATAAGTATCAAGATTAAAAAAAGAAAAAAAAAGGACAGAATCAATTCCATTTCTAAACACCAATAATGAAGCACCAGAAAAAAAATTAAGAAGTAAAACTGTTTTACAATTAAATCAAAGAAATAAGATACCTGGGGATAAACTTAAACAAAGAGGTAAAATACCTGCACTCTGAAAATTATAAAACACTGATGAAAGGAATTGAAGAGAACACAAAGAAATGGAAAGACAGTCCATGGTGAAGGATTGGAAGAACAAATATTTTTAAATATTATTAAACATCTTTACTACCCAAAACAGTCTACATATTTAATTCAATCCCTGTTAAACTACCAATAGTATTTTTCACAGAACTGAAACAAATAGCCAAAACAATGTTGGGGGGGGGGGAAGCAAAGATGAAGGCATCACAGTATTACACTTCAAGATATATTACAAAGCTGTAGCAGTCAAGACTTATGGTACTGATATAAAAATGGACACATAGACCACTAGAACAGAATAGAAAACCGAGAAATGAACCCATAACTATATGGTCAATTAAATTTCAAGAAAGCAGGAAAAATATTCAATGGAAAGAAGATAATGTCTTCAACAAATGGTGTTGGGGAGATTGGACAGCAACATGCCTTGTAAAACTAAATACTTCTATTTGCAAAGATATGGATGAAAGTGGAGGACATTATGTTAAGTACAATAAGCCAGATACCAAAATACAAACATTGCTCAATTACACTTGCATGTGGAATCTTAAATGGAAAACTCTTAGAAATAGGAAGTCAAATGACTGTTGCCAAAAGCTGAAGGGAGGGAGAAGTTAGTAAGATTGGGTTAAACACTCTAAAATTTCCGTTATGCAAGATGAGTACATTTTGGAGATCTCATGTACAGCTAAGAGAATATAATTAACAATACTGTATTTTATCTTCAAAATTTCTAGGAAAGTCAATCATAATTGACTTCAGTAGCAAACAGAAAGAAATATTAAAAAAGTAACCATGTAACTTGCTGAATATATTAACTGGCTTGAATGTGGTGATTATTTCACAATGTGCATATATATTAAAACATCAAGTTGTACATTTTATAAACATATACAATTTTTATTTCATAAGTATACATCAATTAAACTTGAATAAAATAAGAATTTTAGAGGATTGCCTAAGATAATATATCTGGGTTACTTAAAATATGCTTTGTGTAAGTCATCACTGTGCCCTAGCTGTGGCACTTACTATCTTTATTATCATCATCCAGAACATCAAGAAAGGTATCATCAAAGTATTTTCATCTATACACCTAATATTCCTCGATTCACTATCAGTATAGTTCCCAAATTAGCTGTGTACTATTTCCATCTGATTTTCACAAAGTATCCAAATTTCTAATATAGTTATAATTATTTCACTTGAAGTTCAGTTATACATACACAAAGGTAAAAGATAAAATATAAAAGTTAAATACAGAAAGCAGTAAAAGTAGTCACAATTTGTGTGTGAAAAAAGAACTAGGTAACTAATATATCCACTATATATATATATATATATATATATATATATATGGATTCTTTAATTCTTTCTAGATGTCCTTTAAATTTAGAAAATATA
>NW_019155549.1:0-1096 GCF_002288905.1 Enhydra lutris kenyoni | reverse complement strand
AGAGTACAGCATAAAAATATAGTCAATGCTATTATAATGGTCTTGTATGGTGCTAGATAGTAACTACACTTATGGTGAGTGTAGCATATATATATATAAACTTGTCAAATCACTATGTTGTACACCAAAACTAATGCAATACTGTGTGTCAAGCATACTCAAATAAAAAAAAATACGTTTTTTGCTTTGTAAAATTTGTACTTCTATATTTTTACACAAAATTTCAGAGAGAAAAAGGAAAATCTATTCTCTTCTGTTGTCATTGAGGATTTGGACACGACATGTTAGTTTTGTTCCTCAAACTTCCCATAAGCCCATTGAAAACCCATGCCAATATGACTCAATCCTACATTTTACAAAGACTCACTTCCTTTCCCATTTAGACAGCATATTTATGAACTATGAAATCACTTCTATTGTAAAAATACAAATATTTCAATGCAAACTCCAGGTAAAATCTTCTAATTCTGGACTTGACCAACTCTAACATAGAGTAAGTCACTAATTTATTAAAATGATCACCTTAACATTCTAGTGATTCTTTATAAAAAATTTACTTACTCATTTGTCAGAGAGAGAGAATGAAAGAGAGAACAAGCTGAGGGAGCAGAAGGCAGAGGGAGAAGCAGGCTCCCCGCTGAGGAGGGATTTTTTATTTTTCCCCCAATGGAGGACTCATCCCAGGATCCTGGCATCATGACCTGAGCGGAAGGCAGACTCTTTAACTGACTGATCCACCCAAGCATCCCCATTCTAATGATTTTAATCCAGACAGTAATCCAAACTGCCAGAAGGATTAATGCAATGGAATCAACATTTATATGAGTGCATCACATGCTTGCATGAAAGTAGTTCTACTCTAGGAGAGTATAGTTCATGTTACACCCAGTGTAATAAAGCATTTCCCACTTAGCTACAATTTCTTTTCCATCTCCAGTGCATTCATCATAGGATATGTCACAATGCATATTCCCTTCCGTGATAAATATGATTTATATTTCAAATACAATTTTTTTCTCAAAATATGTTGGTTCACTTCTGGAACAGATACATTTTTATCACGTTTGAAGTTCCTTTCCATCCATAAAAACATTTA
>NW_019155548.1:4568-5371 GCF_002288905.1 Enhydra lutris kenyoni | reverse complement strand
GTCTGCACATCTGGCCTCTCATAACCTCGCCCCTAATTCTTCCCCGAGTTGCTGTCTGATGACTTCGTTCCCAAAGCCTTGACCAAATGGCCTCCAGGTTGGGAGCCCCAGAAACACACCGCAGTGGTAACGGAGGTGGAGTTTCCAGGCAACCATTCGGAGAGCTCTGCTATCGAATCTTTCCATATGGGGACCCTGGAGCCCTCTAACTGGACTTCCTCTGTCCCGCTGAAGGACACCTTGCTGTTTGGAGCAGCTCACAAGCTCCAGCTTGGGAAAGCCGCCAAGGCTTCTTGAGGCCACACGAGTATTCGTTGGCCATCATGGATACAAATTCCAGCGTGAGCAGACATCTCACACTCGATCATCCTCAGGTGCTTGAGATCTCGAAACAGACGCAGCACATTGGAACTCTTATGGCCTCGGCACTGAACATAACCGTAGATTTGTTTTCAGACTTCCATCCTCACACACCTTGCCAGCAGGCCATCCGTATTGGGAATTCTGGAAAAACAAATCTGCCATCTGCCTGCCCACCGGAAGGAAGAAATGCCCTACGGGTCTGCCCAGAATCCCCAGATGAGTGTCCAGCAGCATGGCCTTCAAGGGCACCCTGATATCATAGGCCGCCCTGTGAACTGATGCTCTGTCTGACACAGCCCGAGTCCCGGCCTCCTGTCAGCCAGCCACATAGCGCGACCCATATGCTGCAGGTGGGCTCTGTCTTGGTCAGAGCCCTTCATCTCCTGCGAACCTGGGTATGCAGGTATCTGACCCCAGAAGGTAGCGCAAATCCCTGCCTA
>NW_019155548.1:0-4468 GCF_002288905.1 Enhydra lutris kenyoni | reverse complement strand
CCTTCTGCCGGCCCACCGGAAGGAAGAAATGCCCTACGGGTCTGCCCAGAATCCCCAGATGAGTGTCCAGCAGCATGGCCTTCAAGGGCACCCTGATATCATAGGCCGCCCTGTGAACTGATGCTCTGTCTGACACAGCCCGAGTCCCGGCCTCCTGTCAGCCAGCCACATAGCGCGACCCATATGCTGCAGGTGGGCTCTGTCTTGGTCAGAGCCCTTCATCTCCTGCGAACCTGGGTATGCAGGTATCTGACCCCAGAAGGTAGCGCAAATCCCTGCCTATGGGGGAACCTGAATCAAAGCAGAGTACTCCTCCTTCCTCATGGCAGGAATGTGGATGTGGAGATGGTTGTACTACTCTAGAGTGGGAGCCAGCTACATGGCCCATGAGACCACGCCCACTCAGAGGGGCAGCTGGGCCCAAGCAGGCATTGTGACCCTCAGCCTAAGAACCCTTTAAAGCACACCCTGTTGGGGGCTGGACCAGGAAACCAGAGAGCATGCCTCTCCTGCCTCTTGGCCCAAATCCTAAACTTTGGTGGGGTTGTCCAGGCCACGTGACCCACAACCCCATTCTGGAATCCTTGTTTGGGCGGGACCCGTGACGCGGAAAACAGCATTCTTCCCTTCCCCCAGGAAGAAAGCAAACTCTTGGGAGCTGGGGAAAAACTCCAGATAGGAAGAACCTCCCATGGACCCATGTAGCAACCCTATCATTCGAGGCCATCCTCGATATAGAGTCCAGACAGAAAAGCCTCTGTTACTGCTCCCAGGCATCCGAATTTCAAATCCGGAGGAGCTGCTTTCAGGGTTGCAGATCGGGCCTTCCATATCTTCGCTCCTAATTCTTCGCCGAGTTGCTGTCTGAAGACTTGGTTCCCAAAGCCGTGACCACATGCCTTCCACGATGGGCCCTCCAGAACCAAACAGCATCACTGGGCCTGCTCTCCCGAGGGAACTCTGCACATCTCAGTTGCCCAAAACTTCCAGAATGGGAGAAACCTTCAAGGCACCTGAAACCACACCAATTTCATAGGCTGCTCTGGAAAAAATGCGCAGTCTGACTGACACACCTTCAGCACCTAACTGCAGGAAGAAACGCACGTCAATGGACCTGAGTCTGAAGATTGAACCTGACATGCCTCTAGAACCTCATCCAATACCTAGCTTAGGTTTTCAGGCCTCTGTCCCTCAGGCCTGTTCTGGAAAACCAACTTATGGCCCAACGTGTGGCCCCTAGCCATACAATAGAATCCCTCTGGTCCCGAGCAGGAAACCTTGCTCTTGAGAACGGGGACCAACCCTCAGCCTAGGAGATTCCTGCATGGCCCCAAAGCCACCGCCACATTCTAAGGTCTCCCTGGTCACCGAGCAGCCTTGTGACCCGTCAGACTGAGAAACTATGTCAACTCAGATCCCTTGGAACATCGAACCAGAGGCAGCGGATCAAAGCTGCCCTGTTCCTTGGCTGCTGTGGTAATGCGAGGTGGGGTTTCCAGGCATCCATTCGGAGAGCTCTGCTGTCGAATCTTTCCATTTGGGAGACCTCTAAGCTGACTTCCCCTGTCCCGCATAAGGACACCTTGTGGTTTAGAGCAGCTCACAAGCTCCAGCTTGGATAAGCCTCCAAGGCTTCTTGAGGCCACCCGACCATTCGTTGGCCCTCATGGATACAAATTCCAGTGTGAGCATACATCTCACGCTCGCCCATCCTCAGGTGCTGGAGATCTTGAAACAGCTGTTGCACATTGGAACTGTCATTCCCTCGGCACTGAACATAACCATAGCTTCTGTTTTCAGAATTCGATCCTCACAAGCTTTGCCAGCAGGCCCTCCATCTTGGGAATTCTGGAGTCACAAAGCTGCCTTCTACCTGGCCAACAGAAAGAAGAAATGTCCTACAGGTCTGCCCAAAACCCCTAATGAGCGTTCAACCACACGGTCCTCAAAGGCACCCTGATATCTTAGGTCGCCCTGTGAACTAATGCTCTGTGTAACACAGCCCGAGACCCAATCTCCTGTCCGCCAGCCAGATAGCGGGACCAATATCCTGCTGGTGGGAACTGCCTTGGCCCGAGCCCGTTATTTCCATCCAACCTGGGTATGCAGGTATTGACCCCAGAAGGTTGTGCAAATCCCTGCTCTTGTGTGTACCTGAAGCACAACAGAGTAATCCTCCTTCCCCGTGGCAGGAAATTGGATGTTGATATGGTGGTACAACTTTCAGAGTGGGAGCCATCTGCATGGCCCATGAGACCTCGCCCACTCAGGAGTGGCAACTGGGCACAAACAGGCATTGTGACTCTTAGCCTGAGACCCCTTTCAAGCACAGCCTGTCGGGGCTGGACCATGATCAAACAGAGAGAACCTATTGTGCCCCTAGACCCAAATCCTAACCATTCGTGGGGTTGTCGAGGCCACGTGACCCACAACCCCTCTATGGAATCCCTGTATGGGCAGGACACCTGAGATGGAAAAGAGCACTCTTCCCTTCCCCCAGAAAAACACCAAACTCTTGGGAGCCTGGCAGAATCCCCAGAAAGGGAGAATATCCCATGGACCCATGTGCTCACCCGATCATTCCGAGACCATCCTAGGTATACAGTCCAGAGAGAAAAGCCTCTCTACTGCCTCCCAGGCACCAGAATTTCAAATCCTGAGGAGCTGCTTTCAGGGTCTGCACATCTGGCCTGCCATAACCTCGCCCCTAATTCTTCCCCGAGTTGCTGTCTGATGACTTCGTTCCCAAAGCCTTGACCACATCGAATCTTTCCTATTGGGTCCCTGGAGTCCTCTAACTGGACTTCCCCTGTCCCGCTGAAGGACACCTTGCTGTTTGGAGCAGCTCACAAACTCCAGCTTGGGAAAGCCGCCAAGGCTTCTTGAGGCCACACGAGCATTCGTTGATCATCATGGATACAAATTCCAGAGTGAGCAGACATCTCACACTCGATCGTGCTCAGGTGCTTGAGATCTCGAAACAGACGCTGCACTTTGGAAATGTTATGGCCTCGGCACTGAACATCAGCATAGCTTTGTTTTCAGACTTCCATCCTCATACACCTTGCCAACAGGCCATCCATATTGGGAATTCTGGAAAAACAAAGTTGCCTTCTGCCTGCCCACCGGAAGAAAGAAATGCCCTACGGGTCTGCACAGAATTCCCAGATGAGCGTCCAACCACAAGGCCCTCAAGGGCACCCTGATATCATAGGCTGACCTGTGGACAGATGCTCTGTCTGACAGCCCGAGCCCCGGCCTCCTGTCAGCCAACCACATAGCGCGACCCATATCCTGCAGGTGGGCTCTGTCTTGGTCAGAGCCCGTCATCTCCTGCGAACCTGGGTTTGCAGGTATCTGACCCCAGAAGTTAGCGCAAATCCCTGCCTATGGGGGAAACTGAATCATAGCAGAGTACTCCTCCTTCCTCATGGCAGGAATGTGGATGTGGAGATGGTTGTACTACTCTAGAGTGAGAGCCAGCTACATGGCCCATGAGACCACGTCCACTCAGGAGGGGCAGCTGGGCATTAGCAGGCATTGTGACCCTCAGCCTGAGAACCCTTTAAAGCACACCCTGTTGCGTGTTGGAACAGGAAGCCAGAGAGCAGGCCTCTCGTGCCTCTTGGCCCAAATCCTAATGCTTAGAGGGGTTTTCCAGACCACGGGACCCACAACCCCACTCTGGAATCCTTGTTTGGGCGGGCCACCTGACGTGGAAAACAGCACTCTTCCCTTCCCCCAGAAAGACAGCAAACTCTTAGGAGGCGGGGAAAAACCCCAGAGAAGAGGAACCTCCCATGGACCCATGTAGCAACCCTATAATTCCGAGGCCATCCTAGATATAGAGTCCAGAAAGAAAAGCCTCTGCTACTGCTCCCAGGCATCCGAATTTCAAATACTGAGGAGCTGCTTTCAGGGTCTGCAAATCGGACCTGCCATAACTTAGCTCCTATGTCTTCCCAGATTTGCTGTCTGAAGACTTGGTTCCCAAAGCCGTGACCACATGCCCTCCAGGATGGGACCTCCAGAACCAAACAGCATCACTGGGCCTGCTCTCCCGATGGTACTCTGCACATCTCAGTTGCCAAACCTTCCATAATGGGAGAAACCTTCAAGGCACCTGCACCCACACCAAATTCATAGGCTGCTCTGGAAAAAATGCGCAGTCTGACTAACACACCTTCAGCACCTACCTGCAGGAAGAAACGCACGTCAATGGACCTGAGTCTGAAGATTGAACCTGACATGCCCCTAGAACCTCATCCAAAGCCTAGCTTAGGTTTTCAGGCCTCTGTCCCTCAGGCATGTTCTGGCAAAACAACTTATGGCCCAACGGGTGGCCCCTACCCATACTATAGAATCCTTTTGGTCTTGAGAAGGAAACCTTTCTCTTGAGAACGGGGACCAACCCTCAGCCTAGGAGATTCCTGCATGGCCTCAGAGCAACAGCCACATTCTAAGGTCT
>NW_019155547.1:0-5378 GCF_002288905.1 Enhydra lutris kenyoni | reverse complement strand
GGGGGGGGTGGGAGGTTGGGGGAACCAGGTGGTGGGTATTAGAGAGGGCACGGATTGCATGGAGCACTGGGTGTGGTACAAAAACAATGAATACTGTTATGCTGAAAATAAATTAAAAAAAATGAAAAAAAAAAAATAAAAGGAGCTGCTCCATATAACATGTGCTCTTTCATTTGATTCACGGCAATGTTGTCACTTCCAGCTATACCTGATGAATGTTTTTTTTCTGTTGCCCAGAAAAAGGAGTCAAATACACTGCTTTGTTTTTTTAGCAGATGAGTTCACCTTTCCTATAAGGAGGAGATTGAGTTTATATTTCATTTTATTCTCTTTTGTACCCCAACAATCAATTGTTCTTTTTTCTAGTATTAAAAATAAAGTCTCTGAGTCTCTATAAGTTAAAGCATATACCTTTATATGAACCCATCCTATATCTACCCACCTATCATATTTTACAATGTGAAATTGTAAATTAGGCTTTGTGGATGTAGCAATGAGTAGGAGAGACATGAGTCCCATCTACATGGGATTCCTGGTCTAGGTTGGGAGACATACATTAAATAATATATTAGTCACGATGTTATTTAGTCACGATTGTGATAAAGGTCACAAGTGAAGAGAAGCAGGTGCTGTAAGTGCAGGTGAAGGGTTTGGTCCTGGAGGTGAGGGGAGACTGAGATGAAGAAAAGGCATTTATAAGCCTTGGAAAGTGGATGGAAATTGAGAAGGTGATGTGAGGGGGAGGTGGTGGGCTGGAAGAACATTCTAAGCAAAGAAAAGGTGGGAAAGGACAGGAAATGGTAAGGGGCAGGGAGTTTTGTAGCAACTGAAGAGAAGCCAGATATCCAGAAGGCAGAAGAGGGAAATGGGAGTGGTGGGGAGTCTGAAATGGGAGCACTGTCCAGAGGTCAGGTCAGGCCAGGCCTGGCCTTGTTGGCTTCATTTAAAACACCGGTATTTTCTTTTTCTTCTAATTGTAAAAGTAAGAGAAACTTATTACACCCAGATCATGGGCTTTTAGTGTTTTGTAGGAGGATGTGAATATACCAAGGTGAGTACAGATTTTCAGTTCCAGCAGGCTTCTCTGTTCTTGGTCAGTTACCACTCTCTGATTCACACATTTATGTCCCTGGACCCTGTAGGCATCAAAGTTTATAACTCTGGGCAAGATGATTGGAGAGTCCCCCCCTCCCGGCATATAAATTATAAAGCATGATAAGGCACTTGAAGAAATACAGGGGCAAATAACACACAATCCTGGTCTTAAGAACCTTGAAATTTAGGAGGGCAGCAAGGCATTTTCACTAAGAATGAAATTACCTAGAAGGAAGTAGGTACACAGTAAGAATTATTTATTATCATCGCATTGTTGACGTTGTTCCCTGAAGGTTCTCATGTCCATGTTGAGCACACAGATGCCCTTTAATAAATAGTTGTTGAATAAATGATTCACAAGGAAGTGACAGTCTGGGGACCAGCAGTGATGGGAGCTGTGAGCTAAAAGACTCTGTAATTACCTGACAATATCTCCAAATGCTTCCAGCATGGGCTTACTCACATATGGCAATCCATGTTTGGCACACAGTGACCTCACCAGGGGTGCCACCTTGTGATAATTATGGCATGGCATTGTGGGAAACAGACTAGAGATACAGAGACAGGAGATATAAAACTTAGACCAAAAGAGCAACCTGAAGGGTTTTCTTTCCCCTATTACTAGATAAAACTCTATTAGCAATGCAGACCCAACCTTGACATTGCATACTACTCCTGTTCCAGGAAGTTCAAAACTCTTGTCAAAACACTCTAATCTTATCTCTTAATCTTCTGCAAGCCCTGTGGGTGGGAAATGTTTGGGAAGATCTAAGAGAACTACCTCTACCAAATATATTTATTTTTAGCCAGGTCAAATGAAAGTAGAGGGCTTTCTATCATTTTGAAATACCTACAGAGTTGGAGATAACCACCCCTCCACCATTCTGTCTCTCTCTATATACACGCTTAAATCCTGCACAATTAATATGTTGAGTATTCAGTAAGTTTTAGTGAAGGTATGTGGGGAAAATTTCTAGGATAGGAATAAGAAGTGAGGAGAGATGGATTTTATCCAAGCCTTTCCCTAATCAGTCAGATGAAATTCTTGGCTTTTAACCTTTTCTTTGATAAAATATGAATAATAATCTTTGCTGTTTTGCTGAGATTTTAAAGATTTTATTTATTTATTTGAGAATGAGAGAAAGAGAGAGAGAGAGAGAGCATGGGAGGGCAGAGGCAGAGAGAGAGAGGAGGAGAGAATCTCCGCCTGACTCTGGGCTGAGAGTGGAGCCCAGTGTGGCACTTGATCCCATGACACTGAGATCATGACCTGAGCCAAATCAGGAGTCAGATGCCTAACTGACTGAGCCACCCAGGTGCCCCTTGCTGAGAATTTATTTTATTTTATTTTTTAAAAAGATTTTATTTATTTGTTTGACAGAGAGAGAGAGAGAGAGTGAGCACACACACAGCAGGGGGAGAAGCAGGCAGAGGGGTGGGAGAAGCAGGCTCGCAAAGCAGGGAGCCCAATGTGGAGCTCAATTCCAGGACTCTGGGATCATGACCTGAACCAAAGGCAGACACTTAATGAATGAGCCATCCAGGTGTCCCCCTTGCTGAGATTTTAAAGGACTAACAGGAGAAGAAGGATAGGAAAATCCCATGAGTACATATTTTTCCTTCCTCTGACTATCAGACACAGCTTAGGTAAAAAGGTTGTGGAAAGTCTCTTCTTTGAATATTCTGGAGAGACTGACTTTTAAAGTATTATCATTTTCTCTTTCTTTAGTGTACATCCTCCTAACTGCCCGTTGGTGAAGTATTTCCAGATATCATTTGGAAATTGCAGCAGGAACTGGATTTCGTTGTTGATTATTTTGTAACCTCAGCTCTAACGATATACATTGATATTAATATTAAATCTTAATTAAGTTTCAACACAACTTAGTTATACAAGTATTATGATTTTTCTTGGGTATTGCCAACAAACCACATGCAAGACAAAACGAAACCAATCACCAATTTGTAATTCTTTGGGAATCTAGAAACTGAGTCTTTGGTATTTTTTTTCAAGAACTTCAATTTCTCACAATTGTTACACTTTGTTTTCTTTTTTCCCTTCCTTACCATTCATGTTTTAGAAAGAAAGCAGCCTTTAAAGAATTCTGGTTCATTTTTTCTCTCGGAAATCTTGACTGTAGGGCTCTGCTCTGGACTGTTTGTGGGGGGCTATTCTAAGTGACAGCCCTTGCCTTTTACCATGGATTGTTCTTATTACTCACTGGTGCTCGATTTGGAAGTTCAGGTGCCCAGTAAACCAGTCATTGAAAAAGGACTGTTCAATATTACAGGTGGCCAAGACCTGCAAAGAAAAAGCTTACATTGGATGTAAAGTGAGCCCGTGTCAAATAAAATATTTATTCCTTTAATAATTCAATTGTTCAACAAGTACCTATTTAGTGTAAGAAACTATGAGGGATGAAAAAGATATACAGTGTGTGGTTTCAAGGAACTTATGATTTTAAAAAGTAATAAGACATTTTGCTAAGAAGTTTATACAAGGCAATAATAGATATGAAGAAGTATATGGGACCTGAGGGGCTAAATCATCATCAGCTTTTGGATATAGATGACTAAGTTGTCATGAATGAGGACTCTGGCAGAGGGAAATGGGACTGTAGGATTTTGGTAGAGATTATAGGTGTTAGAATACCTTTTCTATAGGGCACATTTGGAGGACTTCTAGATGGGGAGTAAGGCATTCAATCGTTTCAACAGGTTCTGGGCATAGAAGTGCATTTCAGTGTAAGTAGTTTCCTTTGTACTCTAATATATTTTATTCTATGAACTTAAAACCCTTATCCTAGGAAGGGTTCAAGGGGTTCTCTAGACTGCCAAGATTAAGAACTCTTATAAATGTCATTTTATTCAATGTCTTTCTAAGGTTTAATTCTAGTTGGGGTTGTTGCCATTTTGAATGTTATTTTTGTGGTTCGATGTCAGTGTTTCTCAAAGTATGCATTTAGCACACCTTGGGATTCTCTAGGATCCTTTCAGGGGATCTGTAAGGTCAAAACCATTTCCAGAATACTTCTAAGATAGAATTTGCCTTTTTCATTTTCAAAGTCTCATGCTTGTACTGTGAAGTTTTTTCCCCCAGAAGCTTCTAAATATGGAATGATATCATCAGTCTGATGTTTAACGTGTATTGATGAGTTTTATTTTCATTATTTTAAAGTTAATTAACAAATAAATGTGTTAAAATTATGTTTTAATTTTAAATATAGTAAATATCAGTGGATATAACCTACATAAACAAAAGTTTTTTGATGTTCTCAGTAACTCCTGAGTATAAAATGGTTCTATGACCAAAAAGTTTGAGAACCGGAGACAAGATGGTGGGGAAGTAGGAGGAAGTGCCCTTTCAACCTGTACCCTAAAGTGAGCTGATTACCTTCCAAAGAACTCCGATCACCCACGAAATCAGCCTGAGATCAGAATTATACACGTCTGGATCTCTACAGGGGCAGAAGACGCCAGCGGGTAGGTAAAGCAGAGTAGGAACATCGGACTGATATTGGAAGATAAACAAAAGGGGGAAGGAGCCACCAGTGGCCACTGATTGGAAAGTAATACCCCAATACGAGAGTGCCCAGCATCTGGGGACCAACACTAACTTGGAGACTGGTTGAAAGCACTCAAAGAGAGCAAAGGATCGTGGGTGCGGGGAGAATTGTGGGAATCCAGGTGGCTAGGGACAGGGGCTTAAGTCCTGGGACCCAGGACAGCCTCCCCTGTTGCTGAGCCAGAGAGAGTGTGGCGGAGAAACCAGGTCTTGGTCCCTGAGCCGCCAGTGCACCCGAGAATGCGTGGGGTCCGGCTCCTGTGAGGGGCTGGGAGCCTCGCCAGATGGCAGAACACCGAGCCATGCTACAGAGCCTGACACACGCGCTCCTCACCCTCCCCTGAGAGAGGTGTGCGAAGGCCCAGCCCGGCGCTCTTAGACCCATGCCATTCCACCAGAGCCTGAGATGCATGCGCGCCCCTCACCCTCCCCTGAGAGAGGTGAAAGCAAGCCCTGCGCTCTTAGACCCAGAAAGACCAGGCACTCCCAGCCCGGGCCAGCGGGAAAATCTCAGTGTGCGATCGCTGCTTGGAAGCTCTCTGGTGGTCTGGAGCTGCCCAGAAAGCCACCACTGCCATGGTTTTGGGTACAAGGAGAAGATCCTGCGTCTCCAGGGACCGCGACTCAGAACATGCTCTGCCAGCAGCCAAGGGGAATTTATTTGGGCTCTGCAGCACCCACAGGAGAGTAGACTGAGGCTTCTCTCGGGGGGGGGGGG
>NW_019155546.1:2046-5379 GCF_002288905.1 Enhydra lutris kenyoni | reverse complement strand
GCCTGCCCACCGGAAGGAAGAAATGCCCTACGGGTCTGCCCAGAATCCCCAGATGAGGGTCCAGCAGCATGGCCCTCAAGGGCACCTTGATATCATAGGCCGAGCTGTGAACTGATGCTCTGTCTGACAAAGCCCGAGTCCCGGCCTACTGTCAGCCAGCCACATAGCGTGACCCATATCCTGCAGGTGGGCTCTGTCTTGGTCAGAGCCCGTCATCTCCTGCGAACCTGTGTATGCAGGTATCTGACCCCAGAAGGTAGCGCAAATCCCTGCCTGTGGGGGTACCTGAATCACAGCAGAGTACTCCTCCTTCCTCATGGCAGGTATGTGGAAGTGGAGATGGTTGTACTACTTTAGAGAGGGAGCCAGCTTCATGGCCCATGAGACCACGCCCACTCAGGAGGGGCAGCTGGGCAAAAGCAGGCATTGTGTCCCTCAGCCTGAGAACCCTTTAAAGCACACCCTTTTGGGGCCGGGATTAGGAAGCCAGAGAGCAGGCCTTTCGTGCTCTTGGCCCAAATCCTAACGCTTGGTGGGGTTGTCCAGGCCACGTGACCCACAACCCCACTCCGGAATCCTTGTTTGTGCGGGACCCCTTACGTGGAAAACAGCACTCTTCTCTTCCCCCAGAAAGACAGCAATCTCTTGGGAGCCGGGGAAAAACCCCAGATAGGAAGAACCTCCCATGGACCCTATCATTCTTAGGCCATCCATGATATAGAATCCAGACAGAAAAGACTCTGCTACTGCTCCCAGGCATCAGAATTACAAATCCTGAGGAACTGCTTTCAGTGTCTGCACATCGGGCCTGCCATAACTTCGCTCCTAATTCTTCCCCGAGTTGCTATCTGAAGACTTGGTCCCCAAAGCCGTGACCACATGCCCTCCAGGTGGGACCTCCAGAAACAAACACCATCACTGGGCCTGATCTCCCGAGGGAACTCTGCACATCTCAGTTGCCCAAACATTCCCGAATGGGAGAATCGTTCAAGGCACCTGAACCCATACCAATTTCATAGGCTGCTCTGGAAAAAATGCGCAGTCAGACTGACACACCTTCAGCACCTACCTGCAGGAAGAAACGCACGTCAATGGACCTGAATATGAAGATTGAACCTGATATGACCCTAGAACCTCATCCAACACCTAGCTTAGGATTTCAGGCATCTGTCCCTCAGGCCTGTTCTGGAAAACCAACTTATGGCCCAACGTGTGGCCCCTAGCCATACAATAGAATCCCTCTGGTCTCGAGAAGTAAACCTTGCTCTTGAGAACCGGGACCAACCCTCAGCCTAGGAGATTCCTGCATGGCCTCAGAGCCACAGCCACATTTTAGGTCTCCCTGGACACCAAGCAGCATTGGGACCCTCAGACTGAGAACCTCTGTCAAATCAGATCCCTTCGAACTTCGAACCAGAGGCAGCGGATCAAAGCTGCCCTGTTCCTTGGCTGCTGTGGTAACGCAAGGTGGGGTTTCCAGGCATCCATTTGGAGAGCTCTGCTGTCGAATCTTTCCATGTGGGAGACCTCTAACCTGACTACCCCTGTCCCGAAGAAAGACACCTTGTGGTTTGGAGCAGCTCACAAGCTCCAGCTTGGTTAAGCCTCCAAGGCTTCTTGAGGCCACCCGAGCATTCGTTGGCCATCATGGATACAAATTCCAGTGTGAGTAGACATCTCCCCCTCGCCCATCCTCAGGTACTGGAGATCCTAAAAACCTGCTGCACATTGGAACTGTCATGCCCTCGCACTGAACATAACCATAGCTTGTCTTCAGATTTCGATCCTCACAAGCTCTGCCAGCAAGCCCTCCACCTTGGGAATTCTGGAGTCACAAAGCTGCCTTCTACTGGCCAACAGAAAGAAGAAATGTCCTACAGGTCTGCCCAAAACCCCAAATGAGCGTCCAACCACACGGCCCTCAAGGACACCCTGATATCATAGGTCGCCCTGTGAACTAATGCTCCGTGTAACACAGCCGAGACCCAATCTCCTGTTGGCCAGCCAGATAGCGGGACCCATATCCTGCTGGTGGGAACTGCCTTGGCCCGAGCCCATTATTTCCATCAACCTGGGTATGCAGGTATCTGACCCCAGAAGGTAGTGCAAAACCCTGCCCTTGTGTGTACCTGAAGCACAGCAGAGTACTCCTCCTTCCCCATGGCAGGAAAGTGGATGTTGATATGGTTGTACTACTTTCAGAGTGGGAGCCACCTGCATGGCCCATGAGACCACGCCCACTCAGGAGAGGCAACTGGGCCCAAACAGGCATTGTGACTCTTAGCCTGAGACCCCTTTCAAGCACAGCCTGTCGGGGCTGGACCAGGATCCCACAGAGAGAACCTATTGTGCCCCTAGACCCTAATCCTAAATATTGGTGGGGTGGTCCAGGCCACGTGACCCACAACCCGTCTCTGGAATCCCTGTATGGGCAGGACCTCCGAGATGGAAAAGAGCACTCTTACCTTCCCCCAGTAAAACACCAAAGTATTGGGAGCCTGGCAGAATCACCAGAAAGGGACAATATCCCATGGACCCATGTGTTCACCCGTCCATTCCGAGACCATCCTACATATACAGTCCAGAGAGAAAAGCCTCTGCTACTGCCTCCCAGGCACCCGAATTTCAAATCCTGAGGAGCTGCTTTCAGGGTCTGCACATCGGGACTGCCATAACCTCGCCCCTAATTCTTCCATAGTTGCTGTCTGAAGACTTCGTTCCCAAAGCCTTGACCACATGCCCTCCAGGATGGGACCCCCAGAACCACACCGCATCATTGGGCCTGCTCTCCCGAGGAAACTCTGCCCGTCTCAGTTGACCAAACCATCCAAATGGCAGAAACCTGCAAGGCACCTGAACCCACCCCAATTTCATAGGCCTCTCTGGATTAAATGCGCAGTATGAGACACCGAGCACCTACCTCCAGGAAGACACGCACGTCAATGGGCCTGATTCAGAAGATTCAATCTGACATGCCCCTAGGACCTCATCCAAAACCTAGCTTAGGTTTTCAGGCCTCTGTCCCTCCGGCCTGTTCTGGAAAACCAACATATGGCCCAACGTGTTGTCCCTGAGCCATACAGTAGAACCCCTCTGGTCCCGAGAAGGAAACATTGCTCTTGGGAACGTGGTCCCACCCACAGGTTAAGAGGTTCCTTCATAGCCCCAGAGCTACCGCTACATTCTAAGGTCTCCCTGGACACCAAGCAGCAGTGTGATCCGTCAGACTGAGAACCTCCGTCAACTCAGATTCCTTGGAACTGCGAAGCAGAGCCACTGGATCAAAGCTGCCCTGTTCCTAGGCTTCAGTGGTAACGGAGGTGGAGTTTCCGG
>NW_019155546.1:0-1946 GCF_002288905.1 Enhydra lutris kenyoni | reverse complement strand
AAGCAGCAGTGTGATCCGTCAGACTGAGAACCTCCGTCAACTCAGATTCCTTGGAACTGCGAAGCAGAGCCACTGGATCAAAGCTGCCCTGTTCCTAGGCTTCAGTGGTAACGGAGGTGGAGTTTCCAGGCATTCATTCAGAGAGCTCTGGTATCGAATCTTTCCATATGGGGGCCCTAGAGCCCTCTAACTGGACTTCCCCTGTCCCGCTGAAGAACACCTTGCTGTTTGGAGCAGCTGACAAGCTCCAGCTTCAGAAAGCCGCCAAACCTTCTTGGGTCCGCACGAGCATTCGTTGGCCATCATGGATACAAATTCCAGCATGAGGAGACATCTCACACTCGATCGTCCTCAGGTGCTTGAGATCTCGAAACAGACGCTGCACTTTGGAACTCTTATGGCCTTGGCACTGAACATAAGCATAGATTTGTTTTCAGACTTATAATCTCACACACCTTGCCAGCAGGCCATCCATATTGGGAATTCTGGAAAAACAAAGCTGCCTTCTGCCTGCCCACCGGAAGGAAGAAATGCCCTACGGGTCTGCCCAGAATCCCCAGATGAGGGTCCAGCAGCATGGCCCTCAAGGGCACCTTGATATCATAGGCCGAGCTGTGAACTGATGCTCTGTCTGACAAAGCCCGAGTCCCGGCCTACTGTCAGCCAGCCACATAGCGTGACCCATATCCTGCAGGTGGGCTCTGTCTTGGTCAGAGCCCGTCATCTCCTGCGAACCTGTGTATGCAGGTATCTGACCCCAGAAGGTAGCGCAAATCCCTGCCTGTGGGGGTACCTGAATCACAGCAGAGTACTCCTCCTTCCTCATGGCAGGTATGTGGAAGTGGAGATGGTTGTACTACTTTAGAGAGGGAGCCAGCTTCATGGCCCATGAGACCACGCCCACTCAGGAGGGGCAGCTGGGCAAAAGCAGGCATTGTGTCCCTCAGCCTGAGAACCCTTTAAAGCACACCCTTTTGGGGCCGGGATTAGGAAGCCAGAGAGCAGGCCTTTCGTGCTCTTGGCCCAAATCCTAACGCTTGGTGGGGTTGTCCAGGCCACGTGACCCACAACCCCACTCCGGAATCCTTGTTTGTGCGGGACCCCTTACGTGGAAAACAGCACTCTTCTCTTCCCCCAGAAAGACAGCAATCTCTTGGGAGCCGGGGAAAAACCCCAGATAGGAAGAACCTCCCATGGACCCTATCATTCTTAGGCCATCCATGATATAGAATCCAGACAGAAAAGACTCTGCTACTGCTCCCAGGCATCAGAATTACAAATCCTGAGGAACTGCTTTCAGTGTCTGCACATCGGGCCTGCCATAACTTCGCTCCTAATTCTTCCCCGAGTTGCTATCTGAAGACTTGGTCCCCAAAGCCGTGACCACATGCCCTCCAGGTGGGACCTCCAGAAACAAACACCATCACTGGGCCTGATCTCCCGAGGGAACTCTGCACATCTCAGTTGCCCAAACATTCCCGAATGGGAGAATCGTTCAAGGCACCTGAACCCATACCAATTTCATAGGCTGCTCTGGAAAAAATGCGCAGTCAGACTGACACACCTTCAGCACCTACCTGCAGGAAGAAACGCACGTCAATGGACCTGAATATGAAGATTGAACCTGATATGACCCTAGAACCTCATCCAACACCTAGCTTAGGATTTCAGGCATCTGTCCCTCAGGCCTGTTCTGGAAAACCAACTTATGGCCCAACGTGTGGCCCCTAGCCATACAATAGAATCCCTCTGGTCTCGAGAAGTAAACCTTGCTCTTGAGAACCGGGACCAACCCTCAGCCTAGGAGATTCCTGCATGGCCTCAGAGCCACAGCCACATTTTAGGTCTCCCTGGACACCAAGCAGCATTGGGACCCTCAGACTGAGAACCTCTGTCAAATCAGATCCCTTCGAACTTCGAACCAGAGGCAGCGGATCAAAGCTGCC
>NW_019155545.1:0-5379 GCF_002288905.1 Enhydra lutris kenyoni | reverse complement strand
AAAAAACAAAAGCCCAGAGAGTCCTCGGCAGGTCAGAATGAGCACCATCCCCAAAGGCCATGGCCCACAGTGGTGAACCAAGGGCTGACATAGAAGCAGATGCCAAAGCTCTCAGAACCAGGCCAGTATGGGGCCAGGAGGGAATCTGATAGCTGAGAGCAGAGGAACGAGACTCATAAACAGAAGGTCTGTCTCCTAAGAAATTCTGATTCCCCATTCTGCTGTGTTCTTAACCCACTTTCTAGAGATGGAGCTGTACCTACTAGGTATTAAGATATGGGGGCAATGAGCCATGAGGGCAAGGCTAGAACCCTAAGAGACAGAGGTCGAGGAGTGAATCCCCATCTCTGCCTACCTCCCCAAACCTCTCTACCTGCCACCTCGCTGGGCACTCCTTAACATCTGTGTGAGGAGGTATAATTTCATTATATTTTCCTTCCATTCAGGCAGATAGGTCAGGCTGGTAGCCATTTCCTTCTGGATAGGCCAGGCCCAGGCCTCAACGAATGGAGCCAGATTCTTCTGCACTTGGTGGGAGAACATCTTCACCCACAGATTCATTTTGTCCACATTGTCTGTGGGCAAGTTGGTCTGGTTCCTATACTCAGTGAAGAGACGGATGAATGGCTCCCAACCAAAGGCCTCCTATAGCTGGGGAGAGAAAGCAGCAGCAGGAGGAGACATTTAATCCACAGAAAGAAGACCCAACATACACTGTGATCAATTAATATATTGTATTTAACCCTTAAAACACTGGCTTTATTTCTGTCAGTGGCCGTCTCTGCAGTTCTCGCTGCTGGCCTCATGGGCTACTCACTCTGCCTTATCTCAGTAGGGCGTCTGATCGAGCACGGTCTCAGCCCAGAGCAGACACTCAAGAAAGGATGGCTGCGGAAATACCTGTTAGGATTATTATCAGTATTTACCACCTATGTCATTATTCATGTAGCTCAGTCCATCGTCAAAGTGTCGGCAGGGTAGCACACAAGGATTTAAAGCTGGCCAAAGTGAAAAAAATCCTTGTATCTTTCACAGCTGCAACGTTAAACCCCCCAAACTGGGGAACTGTCCCTCTCTCCCTTACCCTGACATAACCTGCATCAGTCACAGGTCTGTGCCAATCTGTGAGGCTACTGGTGTGGCCTCTCGGAAAAAAATGTGAGTTCAGTAGAAACACAAGACGATGTACAGTCTAGGTGGATGGAATGAAGTTAAGTAAGACAGATTTTAGGAAAAGGCAGCTGTCCTGAGGCCACAGGGAATAGCCCATGTGAGGCCCAGTTATGGCTCCTTACAGTTAGGACGACACTAGCAGTTCTCTGAAACGCCCTTAGCTGGATTTCACAGGTGAGCAGCTTTTGTCCCTGGGGTGAAATGGCCCCAGTGAGGAGATTAGAGCCTCCAGGCAGTTTCACTCTCATTCCCAGGGCAGTGGGTATGCACAGAGAGGTATTTGGGCAGGTGGAAGAACCCAGCTGGAGAGTGAGTTCCAGAATCCCAGGTGGTGAGACTCTGCATGGTGGCCTGGGAGCTGCTCCAGGGACTGGGGTGAGGGAACTGGGGTGCCGGACAGTCATTCAAAGGCAGAGGCGACCTCATGTGGAGAAAAGTGAGGCATCTTGGATTGCTTCTGAGGGAGAAACTGAGGCAGTTTCTAAGGGAAACAATGGGTCCCATGCCATAACGGTGTGTGTGGGTGGTGGGGGGAATGGGCAGGATGTTTGGAGTGAGATCGCTATTCCACAACATGGTTTGGCTTCAGTCTCAGCTATGTCTGGCTTTACAGTACTCCCTTTGCCTCTGTCTTGGTGTTTTCATTAATCTCCTCAAAATTATGTTGTGAGGGTGCAGCTGAGACAAGTCCACTTTGGGGTCAGTAGGGTGTCCTCTAATGAGATGTGCTGGCGGTCCCCACAGTGGGGTCTCCCCATCCACATCTCTCTTGCCCAGTACCTGTAGATACATTTCCAGGACAGTCCATGCATTCCAGTTTTTCACATCCCTTGGCCAGGTAGATTCGGACTCTCTTCTCCCGAACTGGAGGCCACAGAGCAATATTGGCACAACCTCAAGGGATGTGCAAGACTGTTTCGCGCGCATAAACACACCACAGATTGCATGTGGCCTCGGTGCTATGCGGGGGGAACTCCCACTCCTGCCGCCGCTAGTTGTGGCCGAGCTCATGGACGGGGCCCCACAACCCCTTGGTTCTGATAAGCTTCTCATTGTTGAGCTGATTCCTCAGTCTGCTAAGTTGGTTACCCACCTGTTCGTTTGCAAAGTCTAAAATTTTGTTACTTTCATCGCCATCCCTATTTTCTTGATTCTTGATGACTTATACCTTTAAGTCCCTTACTTGTCATTTTAGAGAGGTTTGAGAGGAAGCAGAAGAGAACTCGTGTGGTAAGTGGAATATTCCTGAGAGCCGCTTCTTTACCGTCTTCTGCAAGGCACATGTAGTTACCACGTATGGAAGATAGTGTTTTTCTTCTTTTCATAACTTTTACTTCCTGACAATGGCCAGATTTGGTCTTAGTATTTAACTCTTCCATAGTCAGATGAAACTAACCACGGGTCCTGCACTCGCCTACTCAAGGGGTGGGCATATGAGCCATGCTCAGCTAGTTTGATTCTTCCTGCTCAGGATCAAATCTTCAGAAGATGTAAAACAAGTCTGTAGATAATTGGTATTCATTCATCCTATCCATGGCATCCTAAGGAGATCCCTTCATCTATTAAACAATTCCTGGGGCGCCTGGGTGGCTCAGTGGGTTAAGCCTCTGCCCTCAGCTCAGGTCATGATCTCAGGGTCCTAGGATCGAGCCCCGCATTGGGCTCTCTGCTCAGTGGGGAGCCTGCTTCCCCCTCTCTCTCTGGCTGCTGCTCTGTCTACTTGTGATCTGTCTCTCTCTGTCAAATAAAAAAAAAAATCTAAACAATTCCTGATTTTCTTGCCTTCTAGACTCCAGAAACTATCTTCACTCCTGTTGATTTCAAATCTGATTCTATAAGCTTCCAGTCAATTCTATTAGCCTCTGATATACTTCACTCAATTTCACTCTTGATTTGGTGTTTAGTTTGAGACTGTGTATTAGTTGTCATATCTTTGATATGGTGAGAAATTGCTTCATCATTCAACCCCACACATTCACAACTCGCTCAGTTCCCTCTAAATTCTTGCAAACTGATTAGTTCTTTCCTCAGTTCAGCTCTTTCAGGCAGTACCTTAACAATGTAGTTAGTAGCAGTCAGCTCGTCTTTCAACACTCTTTTTCAAAACCTCTTTGCAAAATGCGATAATTTCATTAGCTACAGTTTCTGCTTTGCAAGTTCTCACAGGCAACACTTATGCTAAATGTTTTGCCTCTATAAAATGACGCCAGAAGTTTTTTCTAGCTTCCACTAACAGTCCTTTGAAGCCCAAAGCCAATATTGCTTATTTCAAGTGATTGGTCTGTTACGGCAGTGGCCTACATTTCTGCACAAATTTGTGTTCTAGTCAGCTATTGCTGAGTAACAAACAAGCACAAATCTCCGTGTCCTATGAGAAGATTATTCTTTCTCCATTGAATTCCCTTTACATATTTGTGAAAAATCTGTTGATATTTATGAATAAGTCTATACCTGGACTCCACTCTTTGACATTGATTTATGTGTCTGTCCTTTCACCAATACCATACTCTCTTCATTGAAGTAGCTTTATGGTAAGTTTTGAAATGAGATCATTTAAGCCCCCCCCCAAGTTTGTATTTTTCAAAATTGTTTCACCTCTGTGGTTCCTTTGATTTTTCCTTAGAGAGTTGAGAGTTAGCTCCTCTTTTTCTACAAAAATTTCTGCTATGATATTAAGATTGCACTGAATGTATACAACAGCTGAGCAGGAGTTGACATCGTAGCAACATGGAGACTTTCAACTCATGAAGGAGACATACTTAAATTTTTTGAGGTCTTTGACTTCTTTCATCAGTGTTTTATAGTTTTCAGTATACAGATCATATACACGTTTTCTTAATGTTTTGGTACTAAAGTATACCAAAATATTTGGTATTTTTTGTGCTATTATAATGCTACTGCTTGAAATTTTTCAATTTCCATTGGTAACATAAACAATACATACAGAAATACAATTCATTTTGGAGCTTGAACTTATATTGGCCTTCTACCCATTGTTAAACTTACTTTTTAGTTCTAATACAATTCTTACAGATTGGAATTTTCTAAATATGCAATCATGTCATCTGTGAAGAGACACATTTCTATTTCTTTCATTCCAATCAGTATTTCATTATGTCTTTTTTCTGTCTTGTGTTGCTGCAATGAATAGAACTTCCAGTGTGATGTCCCGTAAGAATGGTGAGAGTGGCCTCCTAGCCGTGTTCCTGATCTTAGAGGTAAAACATCCCTTTTACAATTAACTGTGATGTTAGCAAGCCATTTTGTAGTTGCTGTTCCTCAGGTCGAGGCAGTGCTCTTCCATTATTAACTTCTGAGAATTTTTGTTACAAGTAGATGCTGGATTTTGTTTAATGATTTCCTACATCTCTAGGGATAAGCATAAGTTTTCTTCTTTTGTCTACTGATGCGGTGAATTACTTTGAAGTCAGCTTTGGAATGTTTAACCACCCTTGCTTGCCAAGATAAACCTTACTTAGTCATGATGTTTTACCATTTTTACATATTGAAGGATTGGAATTGCTACTATTTTATTAAAGATTTTTATATCTTAGCCATGAGGGATATTTGGTCTGTAGTTTTATTTATTGTCTTTGTTTTTAATGTAAGGTAATTCTGGTCTCATAAAATGATCTAGGTAGCATTCCTTCCTTTTTTTTTTTCTGGAGTAAAATTGTATAGAATCGGTATTATTCTCCTGAAATATCTGAGAAAACTTGCCAGTGCAGCCACCTGAGCCTGGAGGTTCTTTTCTTGGAAGGTTTTGAACCACAAATTCAATTTTTTAAAAAAAGAATATAAGATTCTTTTAGAAGTCTATTTCTTCTTCAGTGAGTTTTGCTAGTATTTCTTTCAAAGAACATGTCTGTTTAATCTTTATGATTATAGATATCTTTAGGCTCTGCAATGATGTCTCCTCCTTCATTACTAAAATTGGTAATTTATGTCTTCTCTTCTTATCCTGGCCTGTATAGCTGGTCAGGTATTAATTTATTGATGTTTCAGAAGGACTTGATCTATATTTTATTGATTCTTCCTTTCTCTTTTATGGCTTTTTCTTTTTATTGTTCCCTGCTGTTGTTTTTACTAAATCCTGGGAATTCTGGGTCAATCTCCAAGAGTCAGCACTCTAGGTCATTATGTTTTCGATTTTAAAAAATTATGACTTATCATGAATACATTTTACATTGTACTGCACTATGTTCA
>NW_019155544.1:4529-5385 GCF_002288905.1 Enhydra lutris kenyoni | reverse complement strand
ATACCAACAATAAGACAGAAGAAAGAGAAATTAAGGAGTCAATCCCAGGGAGACAAAACGGTGGGGAAGTAGCAGGAGGCGCCCTTTCAACCTGTACCCTAAGGTGAGCTGATTACCTTCCAAAGAACTCCGATCACCCACGAAATCAGCCTGAGATCAGAATTATACATGTCTGGATCTCTACAGGAGCAGAAGACGCCAGTGGGCAGTCTTTTGGTTTGTCTGTTTTTGTTTGTATACTTCCTAAATCTTACCTTGGGGCCCATTTGGGCTGAACCTTCCCTTTTATCATCCCTTTCTTTCCTGTCTCTCTCTCTCTCTTTTTTTCTTTTTCTTTTCTTTTTTCTCTCGTTTGGTTGGGGAATCCTGATTGCTCAGAAGTGTTCCAGGGTGCACCTTGACTGCACCACGGTCGATACATCCAGCTACATCTGTTCAGCCATCTCTCACCAAAATGACTAGGAGGAGGAATGCCCAAGAGAAGAAAAATACAGAGGATGGGGCTTCTGCAACAGAGCTAACGGCTATCAACATAGACAATATGTCGGAAAGAGAATTCAGGCTAACAATTATTCAGGCAATAGCTAGGTTGGAGAAAGCCATGAATGATCAAACGGAATTGATTAGGGCCGAACTGAAAGCGACCAGAGATGATGTTCACAATGTTAGGGCAGAGCTGAAAGCTACCAGGGATGAGGTTCACAATGCTCTCAATGAGTTCCAATCTAATCTAAATTCTCTCAAAGCTAGGGTAACTGAGACAGAAGATAGAATTAGTGATCTGGAGGAAAAACAAATAGAGAGAAAGAATCAGGAGGAAGCCTGGAACAAACAGTTTAGAAGCCACAAAAACAGA
>NW_019155544.1:0-4429 GCF_002288905.1 Enhydra lutris kenyoni | reverse complement strand
TAGGGCAGAGCTGAAAGCTACCAGGGATGAGGTTCACAATGCTCTCAATGAGTTCCAATCTAATCTAAATTCTCTCAAAGCTAGGGTAACTGAGACAGAAGATAGAATTAGTGATCTGGAGGAAAAACAAATAGAGAGAAAGGATCAGGAGGAAGCCTGGAACAAACAGCTTAGAAGCCACGAAAACAGAATCAGGGAAATAAATGATGCCATGAAATGTTCCAATGTCAAAATTATTGGAATCCCTGAAGGGGAGGAGAAAGAAAGAAGTCTAGAAGATATAGTGGAACAAGTTCTTCATGAAAATTTTCCCAATCTCACGAATGGAACCAGTATTCATGTATTAGAGGCCGAATGGTCTCCACCCAAGATTATAGATTCCAGAAAAACATCAAGGCACCTGATAGTCAAACTGAGGAAGCATAATTGTAAATATAATCTCTTGAAAGCCGCTAGGACAAAGAGGCTCCTTACTTACAGAGGAAAGCCCATCAGAATAACGTCAGACCTGTCCACAGAGACCTGGCAAGCCAGAAAAGGCTGGCAAGACATATTCAGGGCACTAAATGAGAATATGCAGCCAAGAATACTTTATCCAGCAAGACTGACATTCAAAACGGATGGTGAGATAAAGAGTTTCTAAGATGGGCAAGGCTTAAAAGACTATGCAACCACCAAGCCGACACTGCAGGAAATATTAAGGGGGGTTCTATAAAAGAGGAAAAATCCTAAGAATAGCATTGAACAGAAATATAGAGACAATCTACAGAAAGAAAGACTTCAAAGGTAACACGATGTCAATAAAAATGTATCTCTCAATAATCACTCTCAATGTGAATGGCCTAAATGCACCCATAAAACGGCACAGGGTTGCAGATTGGATAAAACGACAGGACCCATCCATATGTTGTCTACAAGAGACCCATTTTGAACCTAAAGATACACCCAGACTGAAAGTGAAGGGATGGAGAAGCATCTTTCATGCCAACGGGCCTCAAAAGAAGGCCAGGGTAACGATTCTCATATCAGACAAATTAGATTTTAAACTAAAGACTGTAGTCAGAGATACAGAAGGACACTACATCATTCTTTTTTTTAATATTTTTTTAATTTTTATTTTTTATAAACATATAATATATTTTTATCCCAAGGGGTACAGGTCTGTGAATTGCCAGGTTTACACACTTCACAGCACTCAGCTTAGCACATACCCTCCCCAATGTCCATAATCCCACCCCCCTCTCCCAACCACCCTCCCCTGAGCAACCCTCAGTTTATTTTGTGAGATTACGAGTCACTTATGGATTGTCTCCCTCCCAATCCCATCGTGTTTCATTTATTCTTCTACTACCCCCTTAACCCCCCATGTTGCATCTCCACTTCCTCATATCAGGGAGATCATATGATAGTTGTCTTTCTCCGATTGACACTACATCATTCTTAAAGGGACTATCCACCAAGATATTCTAACAATTGTAAATATCTATGCCCCCAATATGGGAGCAGCCAATTGCATAAGAGAACTATTAATCAAGATAAAGAGTCATATTGATATGAATACATTAATAGTAGGAGATCTTAACACGCCTCTCCCAGAAATAGATCATCGAAGCAGAAATCAATAAAGAAACAAGAGCATTGAATGACACATTGGACCAGATGGACTTCATAGATATATACAGAACATTCCACCCTAAAACAACAGAATACTCATTCTTCTCAAGTGCACATGGAACTTCTCAAGAATAGACCACATACTAGGTCACAAATCAGGACTCAACCAATACCAAAAGACTGAGATGATTCCCTGCACATTCTCAGATCACAATACTTTGAAACTGGAGCTCAATCACAAGGAAAAGTTCGGAAGGAACTCAAACACCTGGAAGCTAAAGACCACCTTGCTTAAGAATGCTTGGATCAACCAGGAGATCAAAGAAGAACTGAAACAATTCATGGAAACCAATGAGAATGAAGGCACTTTGGTACAAAACCTATGGGATACAGCAAAGGCGGTCCTAAGGGGGAAATACATAGCCATCCAAGCCTCCCTCAAAAAAAGCTGAGAAATCCAGAACACACCAGCTGTCTCTACACCTTAAAGAACTGGAGAATCAACAACAAATCAAACCAACTCCACACATAAGAAGGTAAATCATCAAGATTAGAGCTGAGATCAATGAGGTAGAAACCAGAGATACAGTAGAACGTATCAATGAAATTAGAAGCTGGTTTTATGAAAGAATCAATAAGATCGATAAACCATTGGCCAAACTAATCCAAAAGAAAAGAGAGAAAGCCCAAATTCATAAAATTATGAATGAAAAGGGAGAGATCACAACTAACACCAAGGAAGTAGAAACAATCATCAGAAGTTATTATCAACAGTTATATGACAATAAGCTACCAAGGAAGTAGAAACAATCATCAGAAGTTATTATCAACAGTTATATGACAATAAGCTAAGCAACCTAGATGAAATGGATGCATTCCTGGAAAACTATAAACTCCCTAAACTGAACCAGGAAGAAATTGACAACCTGAATAGACCAATATCTGGTAATGAGATTGAAGCAGTGATCAAAAACCTCCCAAAAAACAAGAGCCCAGGACCTGATGGATTCCCTGGGGAGTTCTACCAAACTTTCAAAGAAGAAATAACATCTATTCTCCTGAAGCTGTTTCAAAAAATTGAAACAGAAGGAAAATTTCCAGACTCTATGAAGCCAGCATTACCTTGATCCCCAAACCAGGCAAGGACCCTACCAAAAAGGAGAATTTCAGACCAATATCACTGATGAATATGGATGCTAAGATTCTGAACAAGATCCTAGCAAACAGGATCCAACAGCACATTAAAAAGATTATCCACCATGACCAGGTGGGATTCATTCCTGGGCTACAAGGATGGTTCAACATTTGCAAATCAATCAATGTGATAGAACAAATTAATAAGAGAAGAGAGAAGAACCACATGGTCCTCTCAATTGATGCAGAAAAAGCATTTGACAAAATCCAGCATCCATTCCTGATTAAAACGCTTCAAAGTATAGGGATAGAGGGAACATCCCTGAACTTCATAAAATCTATCTATGAAAGACCCACAGCAAATATCATCCTCAATGGGAAAAAAGCTTTCAGCCTTCCCGTTGAGATCAGGAACACGACAAGGATGCCTACTCTCACCACTCTTGTTCAACATAGTATTAGAAGTCCTAGCAACAAATTCAACTATAACTAATACATAATGTCTGTTTATCTCTTAAGAACAAGTTCTGACATAAAGTCCACTTTGGCTGATATTGATATAACTCCCTATTTTTCTGTCTATGCTTTGCATGGATTACGTATTCTTTTCACAAACTTTCATTTTCATGGAATTGGGTCTTTATCAATATAAATTGAATGTATTATACAGAGTATATATATTCATTCTGACAATGTATGGCAGAACTGGGGTACATAATCCACTTATATTTACAGTAATTTCTGATGAATACAGAATATATTTTGCCATTTGTTATCTGAAAAGAACAAAAACAAAAAAAAAAAAAAGAAGTCCTAGCAACAGCAATCAGACAACAAAGAGAAATAAAAGGTATCCAAATTGGCAATGAAGGAGTCAAACTTTCTCTCTTCACAGATGACAGGATTCTTTATATGGAAAACCCAAAAGACTCCACCCCCAAGCTACTAGAACTCATACAACAATTCAGCAACGTGGCAGGATAAAAAGTCAGTGTACAGAAATCAGTGGCTTTCTTATACACTAACAATGAAAATACAGAAAGGGAAATTAGAGAATCAATTCCATTTACTATAGCACCAAAAGCCATAAGATACCTGGGAATAAACCTAACCAAAGAGGTAAAGGATCTATACTCAAGGAATTACAGAACACTCATGAAAGAAATTGAAGAAGACACAAAAAGATGGAAGACCATTCCATGCTCTTGGATTGGAAGAATAAACATTGTTAAAATGTCTATACTGCCTAGAGCAATCTATACTTTTAATGCCATTCCGATCAAAATTCCACCAGTATTTTTCAAGGACCTGGAGCAAATAATCCTAAAATTTGTATGTAATCAGAAGAGACCCCGAATCACTAAAGAAATATTGAAAAACAAAAATAAAACTGGGGGCATCACGTTACCTGATGTCAAGCTTTACTACAAAGCCGTGATCACCAAGACAGCATGGTACTGGCATAAAAAGAGACACACAGACCAGTGGAACAGAGTAGAGAGCCCAGATATGGACCCTCAAGTCTATGGGCAAATAATCTTCGACAAAACAGGAGAAAATATACAGTGGAGAAAAGACAGTCTCTTCAATAAATGGTGCTGGGAAAACTGGACAGCTATATGCAGAAGAATGAAACTCGACCATTCTCTTACACCGTACACAAAGATAAACTCAAAATGGT
>NW_019155543.1:3297-5389 GCF_002288905.1 Enhydra lutris kenyoni | reverse complement strand
CTGGGGTCAGATACCTGCATACCAAGGTTCGCAGGAGATGACGGGCTCTGACCAAGACAGAGCCCACCAGCATGATATGGGTGGCGCTATGAGGCTGGCTGACAGGAGGCCGGGGCTCTGGCTGTGTCAGACAGAGCATCAGTTCACAGTGCGGCCTATGATATCAGGGTGCCCTTGAGGGCCATGCTGCTGGACCCTCATCTGGCGATTCTACGCAGACCCGTAGGGCATTTCTTCCTTCCAGTGGGCAGGCAGAAGGCAGCTTTGTTTTTCCAGAATTCCCAATAGGGATGGCCTGCTGGCAAGGTGTATGAGGTTGGAAGTCTGAAAACAAAGCTATGGTTATGTTCAGTGCCGAGGCAATAACAATTCCAATGTGCAGCGTCTGTTTCGAGATCTCAAGCACCTGAGGACGTTCGAGTGTGCGATGTCTGCTCACGCTGGAAATTGCATCCATGATGGCCCACGAATGCTCGTGCGGCCTCAAGAAGCCTTGGCGTCTTTCCGAAGCTGGAGCTTGTGAGCTGCTCCAAACAGCAAGGTGTCCTTCAGCGGGAGAGGGGAAGTCCAGTTAGAGGGCTCCTGGGTCCCCGTACGGAAAGATTTATAGCAGAGCTCTCCGAATGGATGCTGGAAACTCCACCTCCGTTACCACTGAAGCCTAGGAACAGGACTGCTTTGATCCATTGCTCTGCTTCGCAGTTCCAAGGGAACTGAGTTGACGGAGGTTCTCAGTTTGACGGGTCACAATGCTGCTTGGTGTCCAGGGAGACCTTAGAATGTGGCGGTAGCTCTGGGGCCATGCAGGAACCTCCTAGCCTGTGGGTGGGACCCCGTTCCCAAGAGCAAAATTTCCTTCTCTGGACCAGAGAGGTTCTACTGTATGGCTCAGGGACCCCACATTGGGCCATATGTTGGTTTTCCAGAACAGGCCGGAGGGACAGAGGCCTGAAAACCTAAGCTAGGTTTTGGATGAGGTCCTAGGGGCATGTCAGGTTGAATCTTCGGACTCAGGCCCATTGACGTGCATGTCTTCATGGAGGTAGGTCGGACGGTGTCTCATACTGCGCCTTTTTTCCAGAGCGGCCTATGAAATTGGGGTGGGTTCAGGTGCCTTGCAGGTTTCTCCCATTCTGGATGGTTTGGACAACTGAGACGGGCAGAGTTTCCTTGGGAGAGAGCAGGCCCAGTGATGCGGTGTGTTTCTGAGCTCCCATCCTGGAGGACTTGTGGTCAAGGCTTTGGGAACGAAGTCTTCAGACAGCAACTCGGGGAAAAATTAGGGGCGAGGTTATGGCAGGCCCGATGTGCAGACCCTGAAAGCAGCTCCTCAGGATTTGAATTCGGGTGTGTGGGAGGCAGTAGCAGAGGATTTTCTCTGGACTGTATACCTAGGATGGTCTCAGAATGGACGGGTGAGCATATGGGTCCATGGGATATTCTCCCTTTCTGGGGATTCTGCCAGGCTTCCAAGAGTTTGGTGTTTTTCTGGGGGAAGGGATGAGTGCTCTTTTCCATCTCAGGGGTCCTGCCCAAACAGGGATTCCGGAGACGGGTTGTGGGTTTCGTGGCCTGGACAACCCCACCAAGGTTTAGGATTTGGGTCTAGGGGCCCAATAGGTTCTCTCTGTGGGATCCCGGTCCAGCCCCGACAGGCTGTGCTTGAAAGGAGTCTCAGGCTAAGAGTCACAATGCCTGTTTGTGCCCAGTTACCTCTCCTCAGTCGGCGTGGTCTCATGGGCCATGCAGGTGGCTCCAATCTGAAAGTAGTACAACCATATCAACATCCACTTTCCTGCCATGGAGAAGGAGGAGTACTCTGTTGTGCTTCAGGTACACACAAGGGCAGGGTTTGGCACTACCTTCAGGGGTCAGATACCTGCATACCCAGGTTGAATGGAAATTACGAACTCGGGCCAAGGCAGTTCCCACCAGCAGGATATGGGTCCCGCTATCTGGCTGGCCGACAGGAGATTGGGTCTCGGGCTGTGTTACACAGAGACTTAGTTCACAGGGCGACCTATGATATCAGGGTGCCCTTGAGGGCCGTGTGGTTGGACGCTCATTTGGGGTTTTGGGCAGACCTGTAGGA
>NW_019155543.1:0-3197 GCF_002288905.1 Enhydra lutris kenyoni | reverse complement strand
AGCAGGATATGGGTCACGCTATCTGGCTGGCCGACAGGAGATTGGGTCTCGGGCTGTGTTACACAGAGACTTAGTTCACAGGGCGACCTATGATATCAGGGTGCCCTTGAGGGCCGTGTGGTTGGACGCTCATTTGGGGTTTTGGGCAGACCTGTAGGACATTTCTTCTTTCTGTTGGCCAGGTAGAAGGCAGCTTTGTGACTCCAGAATTCCCAAGGTGGATGGTCTGCTGGCAGAGCTTGTGAGGATCGAAATCTGAAAACACAAGCTGTGGTTATGTTCAGTGCCGAGGGCATGACTGTTCCAATTTGCAGCAGCTGTTTCAAGATCTCCAGCACCTGAGGATGGGCGCGGGTGAGATGTCTGCTCACACTGGAATTTGTGTCCATGATGGCCAACGAATGCTCGGGTGGCCTCAAGAAGCCTTGGAGGCTTATCCAAACTGCAGCTTGTGAGCGGCTCCAAACCACTAGATTTCCTTCTGCGGGACAGGGGAAGTCAGCTTAGAGGTCTCCCACATGTAAAGATTCAACAGCAGAGCTCTCCGAATGGATGCCTGGAAACCCCACCTCGCATTACCACAGCAGTCAAGGAACAGGGCAGCTTTGATCCGCTGCCTCTGGTTCGAAGTTCCAAGTGATCTGAGTTGACAGAGGTTCTCAGTCTGACGGGACCCAATGCTGCTTGGTGTCCAAGGAGACCTTAGAATGTGGCTGTGGCTCTGGGGCCATGCAGGAATCTCCTAGGCTGAGGGTTGGTCCCCGTTCTCAAGAACAAGGTTTCCTTCTCGAGACCAGAGGGATTCTATAGTATGGCTAGGCGCCAAACGTTGGGCCATAAGTTGGTTTTCCAGAACAGGCCTGAGGGACAGAGGCCTGAAAACCTAAGCTAGGTATTGGATGAGGTTCTAGGGGCATGTCAGGTTCAATCTTCAGACTCAGGTCCATTGACGTGCGTTTCTTCCTGCAGGTAGGTGCTGAAGGTGTGTCAGTCAGACTGCACATTTTCTCCAGAGCAGCCTATGAAATTGGTGTCGGTTCAGGTGCCTTGAAGGTTTCTCCCATTCTGGAAGGTTTGGGCAACTGAGATGTGCAAAGTTCCCTCGGGAGAGCAGGCCCAGTGATGCTGTTTGTTTCTGGAGGTCCCATTCTGGATGGCATGTTGTCACGGCTTTGGGAACCAAGTCTTCAGACAGCAACTCGGGGAAGAATTAGGAGATAATTTATGGCAGGCCCGATCTGCAGACCCTGAAAGCAGCTCCTCAGGATTTGAAATTCGGATGCCTGGGAGCAGTAGCAGAGGCTTTTCTGTCTGGACTCTATATCTAGGATGGCCTCGGAATGATAGGGTTGCTACATGGGTCCATGGGAGGTTCTTCCTATCTGGGGTATTTCCCCGGCTCCCAAGAGTTTGCTGTCTTTCTGGGGGAAGGGAAGAGTGCTGTTTTCCACGTCAGGGGTACCGCCCAAACAAGGATTCCAGAGTGGGGTTGTGGGTCACGTGGCCTGGAAAACCACACCAAGGGTTCGGATTATGGCCAAGAGGCACGAGAGGCCTGCTCTCCGGCTTCCTGGTCCAGCCCCTAACATGGTGTGCTTTAAGGGGGACTCAGGCTGAGGATCAGAAGGCCTCTTTGTGCCCAGATGCCCCTCCTGAGTGGGCGTGGTCTCATGGGTCATGAAGGTGGCTCCCACTCTGAAAGTAGTACAACCATATCAACATCCACTTTCCTGCCATGGGGAAGGAGGAGTACACTGTTGTGCTTCAGGTACACACAAGGGCAGGGTTTTGCACTACCTTCTGGGGTCAGATACCTGCATACCCTGGTTGGATGGAAATAACGGGCTCGGGCCAAGGCAATTCCCACCTGCAGGATATGTGTCCCGCTATCTGGCTGCCCCACAGGACGTCGGGGCTCGGGCTGTGTCATACAGAGCATCAGTTCACAGGGTGGCCTATGATAACATGGTGCCCTTGAGGGCCATGCTGCTGGACCCTCATCTGGGGATTCTGGGCAGACCCGTAGGGCATTTCTTCCTTCCGGTGGGCAGGCAGAAGGTAGCTTTGTTTTTCCAGAATTCCCAATATGGATGGCCTGCTGGCAACGTGTGTGAGAATGGAAGTCTGAAAACAAAGCTATGCTTATGTTCAGTGCCGAGGCCATAACAGTTCCAATGTGCAGCGTCTGTTTCGAGAAATCAAGCACCTGTGGACGATCGAGTGTGAGATTTCTGCTCACGCTGGAATTTGTATCCATGATGGCCAACGAATGATCATGTGGCCTCAAGAAGCCTTGGCGGCTGTCCAAGCTGGGGCTTGTGAGCTGCTCAAACAGCAAGGTGTCCTGCAGCGGGACAGGGGTAATACAGTTAGAGGGCTCTAGGGTGCCCATATGGAAAGATTCGATAGCAGAGCTCTCCGAATGGATGCCTGGAAACTCCACCTCCATTACCCCTGAAGCCTAGGAACAGGGCAGCTTTGATCCAGTGGCTCTGCTTCGCCTTTCCAAGAGATCTGAGTTGTCGGAGGTTCTCAGTCTGACAGGTCACAATGCTGCTTTGTGTCCAAGGAGACCTTAGAATGTGGCGGTAGCTCTGGGGCCATGCGGGAACCTCCTAGCCTGTGGGTGGGACCCCCGTTCCCAAGAGCAAAGTTTCCTTCTCGGGACCAGAGGGGTTCTACTGTATGGCTCAGGGACCCCACGTTGGGCCATATGTTGGTTTTCCAGAACAGGCTGGAGGGACAGAGGCCTGAAAACCTAAGCTAGGTTTTGGATGAGGTCCTAGGGGCATGTCAGGTTGAATCTTCGGACTCAGGCCCATTGACGTGCATGTCCTCCTGGAGTTAGGTGCTGACGGTGTTTATACTCCGCATTTTTTCCCGAGCGGTCCATGTAATTGGGGTGGGTTCAGGTGCCTTGCAGGTGTCTCCCATTCTGGATGGTTTTGGCAACTGAGACGGCAGAGTTTCCTCTGGAGAGCGGGCCCAGTGATGCGGTGTGGTTCTGGGGGTCCCAACCTGGAGGGCATGTGGTCAAGGCTTTGGGAACCAAGTCTTCAGACAGCAACTCGGGGAAGAATTAGGGGCGAGGTTATGGCAGGCCCGATGTGCAGACCCTGAAAGCAGCTCCTCAGGATTTGAAATTCGGGAGCCTGGGAGCAGTAGCAGAGGCTTTTCTGTCTGGACTCTATATCTAG
>NW_019155542.1:0-5391 GCF_002288905.1 Enhydra lutris kenyoni | reverse complement strand
TTTTCACAGGTGTCTGAATAATGGCTCTTTCCCTAGTGGAGACTGTGTGGTGTGTTTTCCAGAAAGCATCTTGTTACCACCCTACACCACTGCCTGGAACCTTTTGCACTGAACCACTCACCTGACAGTGACCACACTCTTCCACAACTTCTCGTTAGTTTCTCACCATCTGTCCCTCCCGCCACCAGAGCTACGCCCCATCCTGCTTTCTTCTGCTAGCATCTGTTTGCTCTAGAGACAGACTTCTTGGCAGAGAGGAAACACACACACTACCTGCCTGTCCATGGAAGCAGAGTTTGCTCCTAGAGCAGCTTCTTTTCACTCAGCCAACCATGATGACTCACTGCAGCATTTTGGGAGAGATACAGGGAATACTAGTCACTGTAACTCACAGCCTCCAAGAAACATAAACAATTTTCTGCCTTGTCCCCTCAGTGGCACTAAGGCACAAAATCCCACAGGTAGCCCATTCTTTTTATTTATTTATTTATTTTTTAAGATTTTATTTATTTATTTGACAGAAAGAGATCACAAGTAGACAGAGAGAGAGGAGGAAGCAGGCTCCCTGCTGAGCAGAGAGCCTGATACAGGGCTTGATCACAGGACCCTGGGATCATGACCTGAGCCAAAGGCAGAGGCTTTAACCCACTGAGCCACCCAGGCACCCCTCCCATTCTTTTTATTAACTTGGCACATTTAGCAAATGCATCTGTACTTTTCAACTGTCTTCACTGGGTCAACATTCTTTGTTTTGTTTCATATTTTTTTCATATATTTTATTAACATTTTTCCTGGACAGAAAGGAGAAAGGTTAAATAAGAGTTGAAATCTAGACAGAGCTCATGTTTTGAGAGATGTATATTCTCTCCTAGGTGCCTTTATTCATCTAATTGCTTCAGTTTTTTGTTGTTGTTGTTGTTGTTCATTTGTTTTTTGCTTTTTGTTTTTTTTTTTCAGTTAGGCATTCATTATACAAACTTTTGTTGAGCTCCTGTTATATAAAATATTCCTATTGTATTGGATAAGATTACTGTCCCCACTTATGGGAAGCCACCACACTGTCCTCAGATGGTACTTATGACCTTCTCTCCCTTCACAAGAAATGAGAAATACTGTGTGTGTGTGTGTGTGTGTGTGTGTGTGTGTGTGTGTGTGTTGTGGGGGAGGGGCGATATCATTTTATCAGAATGAACTACTTGAGAGTAAATCTCTCCCCCTTATGAATGTCTAAGCCTTAGGAATGTCTAAGCTTCTCTTGAAGGTTAAAACATCCTTGGAAACTATAAAATGGTTTGGCCATTTCTTCTCATGAGGATGTGACTAGAGAAAGTACGATACATGTGGACAGAGAGAGAGAAAGACACACCCACACACACAAGGATATTTAAGGAAGTATCTCATATGACTGTGAGAGCTGACAAATCCAAAACTCCTAGGGCAGGCCAGGGGCCTGAAAACTCAGGCAGGCTTTCTATTTGTCATCTTGAGCAGAATTTCTTCCTTTAGGAGAAAACTTTGTTTTTGCTCTTAAGGCCTTAAATGCTTGGACAAAGCCTACCCACATTACTTAGAACAATCTCTTTAAAAGAAAACTGAGTATAAATGGAAATTAAATCTACAAAATATCTTCACAAGAACAGCAAAACTAGTTCTTGGCCAAATAACTAAGCACCATAACCTAGTCCAGCTGGCACATAGAAATTGTCTACCACAATCTCCATTCTCTTGAAAATCTGGGCTGAGGGTATCTATTGCATAACATACACAGTATAAATTAGTGCATAAGACCGTAAGCAGGAGTAAATTAAAATTTTATGTGTAAGTAATCTTCCTCTCAGTTTATAAAATTATTTTCATACTTTTTTTAGATCATTTTTCTTTTTTTAAAGATTTTATTTATTTATTTGACAGAGAGAAAGAGAGACAATGAGAAAGGGAACACAAGCAGGAGCAGTGGGATTGGGAAAAACAGGCTTCTCGCTGAGCAGGGAGCCAGATGCGGGGCTCCATCCCAGGACCCTGGGATCATAACCTGAGCCACAGGGGCATGCTTAATGACTAAGCCACCCAGGGGCCCCCATTTTTCAGATCCTTAAGTCTAATTTGTAAGAGAGATTTCTAGCAGTTTCACAGTTGTCCACTGGAATATGGAAACCTCTTAATACTTGTCTGTGTTTGTTGATAAGAACAATTTCTTTTCTGCTAATGATCTCTCCAATGCAGTCTGCTAGGAACACAACTCTGGCTATCTATGCACATGAGACATATTAGGGCAGAGGACAATGTTCAGGGAATTTATTTCCAAGAAAATTTTCTTTGAAGGGTTCATTTGTTTATTTTAGAAAGAGCAAGAGAGCACTCAAGCAGGGGAGGAGCAAAGGAAAGGGAGAGAGAGAATCTCCAGCAGACCCAACCCCACACCCCATGGAGAACTGAGCCCAATGAAGGGCTCCATCTCACAACCCTGAGATCATGACCTGAGCTGAAACCAAGAGCCACCCCCTTAACCAACTGAGCCACCCAGGCACTGTCTCCTTCCTCCCCCACCCCTGCCCCCAATAATCTATTTGCCCATCTTATGCTATTTCTGGTCATGATATTTCTCATATTTGCTTCATTCATTAGCTTTTGTCATACTCCACCCCATTTTTGTCATGCCCTTCTTTTATCATTTTCTACCTTTCTGCTTTGCTTTCTGCACTTTAACCTAGCATTCATTCTCTATAGTTTCCAGAGCTCCTGGCACTACTATTAGCATTTGCATTGGGTATTTCTTTGTCAGGATAGGGGTGTCTTGTGCATTGTAAGATATTTTGTAGCTTCCCTGACCTCTTCTACCTGATGCCAGTAGCACCACCAACTCCTCCACACACACACACACCCTATCTCCCTTGTGACAATCACAAATGTCAGCAGACATTACCAATTGTCTGCTGGAGGCAAAATTATTCTTCATTTAGGACCACTGATTGAGATGGTGTCTGGGGAATGAGCTGCTTGGGATAGTTCTTAACCATGAACACTGAACATATCCCCTATTTAGGATGGAGATAGGGCAGTGGAAATAAAATATGGTATTACTCCATGCATGAATGAGATGTTATGAGTGATGACTATTGGATAAATGCATGTATATTTCATAAATCAAAATAATGTCGAGCTACTTACTTGGTAAATACTATTCCACTATCACACACAAATGTAATAATTGCGATGATGTTCATAATTGTAATGACCTGTTCCACTGCAATTAGAGAAAAAAACATGGCATTTTTTTGTGACCAGTTTCTCAGTCCCAGAACATTTAAGTTCTCTATTGGGATCGTACTCACTCTTTGATCAGACTGGACCAAGGAGAAATAGCAAGACTTGGATTATCTTCTCACTGTATTTTCAGATAATTAAGACCAACTGAAACCAATTCCTGGTTTATGGACTTTGCTTTAATATCTTTGGGTATTCTCATGGTTTTCCTCAATTTATTTGACTCATTCTGTGTACTCCACAAAAAAAGACTTCAATTCTTAGTTTCAACTGGCAGTGATGGAACTGATCATAAACTACCTTTCTTCATTTTGAAGCTTTGAAGCTGATACTATGAGTTTCACTCTTTAAGTATCTCAACACCTCATTTTGATTCATCATATGAGCACTTAACTGACTTTGAACTTCTTCAGCTGTGCCTACCAAATATGTCATGCTAGCAAGCATCTGCCCAAAGAGATTCATATTTCAAATACAAGAAAACAAGTTCATTAAACAAATGTTTATTTGTCCCTGCTACAGAGTTTATGTTAAGTCCCAGAGGATATAAGTTTAAGCAACAATGTAATGGAATTGGCACACGCCTATCAATATTATGAATTAACTATAACTCTTAATCAGACCTGCATAGTCTCATGAGAAAAGAGATGGAGATTGAAGGATTTTTTCCCAGAAGAAGTGAAGCTCAAGTTAGGACCTAGAGGATAATCCATTTGATCAGGCAGAATAAAGTCACAGGAAATGAAATAGGACAAGTACAGTGTGCAAAGCACCTTGTTTGAGGAAGGGCAAGGACTCTCCCTTTCCCTTTGCATTTGGAAAAGAGCTTGAACTAGAAAGGCTCTTTGTCCATAGATATCATGCTAACAAATTTAGATTAGATTACAAGAGGAACTGGAGAACAATAGAAATTTCTGAGTAATTCTAGAATTTCCTTCTGTCACCTAAATTTAATATGCTTTTGGGGAGCATATTTTATTTTTTTAAGATTTTATTTATTTATTTATTTGACAGACAGAGATCACAAGTAGACAGAGAGGCAGGCAGAGAGAGGAAGAAGCAGGCTCCCCGCTGAGCAGAGAGCTTGATATTGGGCTCAATCCCAAGACTCTGGGATCATGACCTGAGCTGAAGGCAGAGGCTTTAACCCACTGAGCCACCCAGGCACCCCTGGGGAACATATTTTAAATAAGAACTTTTATTTGGTTGTTTTAGTCAATATTTAATTTGCAATAATATTTCTTTTTTTAATATTTTATTTATTTGCCAGAGAGAGAGATCACAAGCAGGCAGAGAGAGGGGGGGAAGCAGGCTCCCTACCGAGCAGAGAGCCCAATGGGGGGCTTGATCCCAGGGCCCTGAGACCATGACCTGAGCCGAAGGCAGAGGCTTTAACCCACTGAGCCACACAGGTGCCCCTGCAATAATATTTCTAATTCACTTCCCCTCCCCCCATGTTTTGTCATTGGAATCCTTCTGGCCAGAAGGTACTAGAAATATTTTTGTAGTTATGGGCTTTATGCTACTTTCCAACTCTTGCCACCCTGTCTGAAAGGAACCCTTAAGACAGGAACTTCTGAATAATTCATTACTTTCAGAGTCTCATTTAATAGAATGTTAGCAACTGATTCATCATTATACCTAAAAATAAAAATAAATTGTGAAAATTGAGGTCTTTAGTCTATTCACCTTTACGTTATTTTTTTTAATATATTTATCTATCTTTTTTTTTTTTTACCTTTACGTTATTTTTAAAAACATTTGTCAAGGGGCACCTGGGTGGCTCAGTGGGTTAAAGCCTCTGCCTTCGGCTCAGGTCATGATCCCAGGGTCCTGGGATCGAGCCCCACATCGGGCTCTCTGCTCATCAGGGAGCCTGCTTCCTCCTCTCTCTGACTGCCTCTCTTCCTACTTGTAATCTCTGTCTGTCAAATAAATAAATTAAAAAAATCTAAGAAAAATTTTGTCAAAATGTTGTGGGCTTTTATTTTTAACTATGCATGTTATAGCAATAAATCTTATAATCCATAGAACAGTACAAAGAGTTGGTTTTCGTATTTGGTTTTATTTGTCTGTTTTTTTTTTTTAATAAGACATCTTAGGTACAGAGAAATTTATTTATCCAAA
>NW_019155541.1:0-5402 GCF_002288905.1 Enhydra lutris kenyoni | reverse complement strand
TTCCTGTGGACAGGTGTGACATTATTCTTATGGTCCTCCCTCTGTATGAAGGGGTCTCTTCCCCTTAGCTACCCTCAAGACATATTCTGATTTTATAAATCAGGAATTTCACATTTATGAGTCTGGAGGTCTTTCTAGTCTCATTGTTCTTGGGTGGTGTCTTTTCTGCCTCTAGGACATGAACACTTGCTCCATTCTCCAGATTAGGACACTTTTCATCCAGGATTTATTCAACTATATCTTCTACTGTTCTCTCCTTCTCCCTCCCCCCATTCTTCCCAATATTTTTGACACTGGAACATTTCATAGTGTCATTTATTAGCCTAAGTCTGTTGTCATGGCTTCTCAGCTATTTGTTCCAGGCCTCCTCCTTATACTTCTTTTCTATCCATTATTTTCTAGATCAGTAATTTGATCTTCTGCCTATTTTACCCAGCTGTTAGAATATGTAGATTAGATTGGATCTCATTGATAGTATGTTTAACTTCTGCCAGATTTGCTCTCACTACAGCCCTTAGAGATTCTATGTTGTCACTAATGGTCTTTGAAAACCTATGTAGTGCCTGGATAATTGTCACCCTGATTTCCATTTCCAAATCCTTTTTTATCTTTATATTCAATAGTTCTGTACCAGAGGTCACAGTCTCTGAATTTCTTCTCTGTTAGGTGTTCTTCCTTCTAGTAATTTTGCTGAGAGGTGGGTGAGGGGATGTACAGCTCAATATATCAAACATGATCCAGGCAAGGTGCAATCTGTAACATTGCAGAACTAATGGACGTCACCACCAAATAGAAAGAAAAAAAAAAGGGAGAGATAAAGAGAGGAAGTGTTAAGAAAGAGAAGGCCCAGCCAAAATGAACCCCCGAAGTAAAATTTATAATGTATATGAACAGCAATGAACAAAGAAAAAGACTGACAAATGTAAATTGGAAAAAAAAGAGAACCCAGACAATATAAACTCCAAGAATAAGATTTATAGAATACCAGAAAGAAAAAAAAAAAAAAGAGCGAGATCTAGAAACACTGACAGCAGAAAAATAAAAAGTTGGAAGGTGGTTATAAATCCTCAATAAGGGTGAGGAATTTTATTGTGGGAGTACCTTGGTATCTTTGTTAAAGGACTCAACTTTCCAGAGATAAAGGGAGATTAAAACTGGTTTATATATAGGGATAGGATTGAATAGGTAAAAAAGGAATACCTTGACGCTTGTATCTATTTGTATATTTAAAAAAGAGAAAAAAAGAAAAGAAAAAGAAAAGCACATGTATATATATGAAAAAAGTTCAAGTTAAAAGGTTATCATGAATTATGTTGTATTAAACCTCTACTTGTAATGGTAAGTATGTTTAACTTTCTTTAAAAAACAAGAATCCTGAGAATGAATTAAAAAAGTTATATCTATGACATTTACAGGTTTTAGGGAAATACCTTTAGCTCATTTATTGTTTTTTCCCCTGATGTTGGAGTTTTATATTTTTTGGAGGCCCTGTGGTGATTATTTTCTCATACTTTTGGCTTGCTTTATGGAGGAGGAGCCTGTCGTATTGTTTTTCAGTCAGTATTGCTTGGGCTGAGTCTCCCTGACACCTCTCAATGGGCTGGGCTATGTGGAAATTGTTTTTTCAGGGTTTTGTTCTCTGGAGGTTTTATTCCTTTGGTGGCTTTTTAGAGGTTTAGTGGAAAGCAAACTGCACCCAGACCTCTGCCTTAGAGAGAAGCCTCAGCCTGCTCCCCTCTGTGGTCCAGATCACGGAGACCCCCTACAATGCAAACTTCGCTGAACAGCACAACCTCTCACAATCAGTGTGCTCCCCCAGTCACTGTCTCAGTGGTCACCAGAGGTGCTGCTTGTCTCTTCACTCCCCTTGCCACTAAAAGTGTGAGTGATAGTGGTCCAGGGTGCCCCCTTCTGGAGGCTGCCTTTGCCAGGACTACTGTCAGAGCCAAGGCAGGGTGCATTCAGACCCCAAGGTCACGCATTTCATGGAAGGCTGCCATTGAGGGATCCTGACCAGAGATCATGCAGCGTTATCTCAGGCATGGCCTGGAATCATTCAGACCCTTTGGCCAGTGACAGAAAACCACAGTCGTAGAGAGCACAAGCTGGTGCCCACAACAGACTCTCTCACACATGGGCAATAGTGCACAGACCCCATGGTCCATGCAGGGCATGAATAGTGTGGAGGTCTGTGGACCTAGAGAGCACAAGCAGGAGCCCACACCAGACTCTCATGTGTGGGCAGGAGTCCACCCAGCCAAGTGGTGTTACAAGTAGCAGAAAGCTGGGGGATGAGGGACCATGGACTGGAGGCTCTGCCACACTGTCTCTGGCATGGATCATCATCGGTAGTGGCCATCTTGGGTCAGTGGGATTAGGCCATGTTCCTGACTACTTAATTCCATCAGTTGCCCCTTAAGATTTTTTGCTCCTGGGGCTCCTGGGTGGCTCAGTGGGTTAAGCCTCTGCCTTCGGCTCAGGTCATGATCCCGGGGTCCTGGGATCAAGCCTCACATCGGTCTCTCTGCTCAGCGGGGAGACTGCTTCCTCCTCTCTCTCTCTCTGCCTGCCTCTCTGCCTACTTGTGATCTCTCTCTGTCTCTGTCAATAAATAAATAAAATCTTAATTTTTTTTTTTTTTTGCTCCTTTTGAGTTCTTTTAACCAGACTCCAAGTTAATGCTAGTCCCCTACCACAGGGCACTTTTGTATTGGGGTATTATTTTCCAATGGGGTTCCTTCTGGTGGCTCCCTCCCCCGTCTCTTTATGATCTGATATCAGTCTGAGCATCTACACTCTTCTTTACCTCTCAACTGATGTCTTCTGGTCTCATAGAGATCTAGACATGTATAATCTTACATCTGAGACTGATTTCCTACATGTTCAGAGTGTTCTGGTAGATATGTAGCTCAAATTAGGGGACTGGTTGAAACAGGGTCTCCTACTTCTCCGCCATCTTCCCCACCTTCCCAAGGACACTCCTTAATGCTCAGTTCATTATTACATTGAGAAAGTTATGGGAGTTTAAGATTCCTTTTATCCTGAAAATAATGAAACTCTGGGAATCTAGTTAAGAGAAAGGATTAGGAACTAAGCATCACGTTTGACCACCTGGAAATTATCCAAGTTCATAATTTTGTTTTCAACTTCTTTTCTATGATGAATCAGAAGTGTTCCCATCAGAAGCCAAAGTTTCTACTATGACGACTAGACTGTTTACTGCATTGCCTAGAGGCAAAAATATACATAAATATCATTCCTTTGAAAAATAAATCTTGCTTTATATAACATGCTTTTTAGGTTAAAAACAAGCTATATTTTTGGGAAAATACACAGAGTTTTACTATTAAAAAAATACTATTTGCAATACAAGCAAGAAGTATAAACAAGTATATTTGATCCAATTCTATTTACAGCATAAGAAAACACTCATCATTGTATTTTTTTTTTATTTTCAGCTTAAAAGTACTCATTGTTTTTGCACCACACCCAATGCTCCATGCAATCCGTGCCCTCTCTAATACCCAACACCTGGTTTCCCCAACCTCCCAACCCTGCCCCTTCAACTCCTCAGATTGCTTTTCAGAGTCCATAGTCTCTCATGGTTCACCTCCCCTTCCAATTTCCTCCAACTCCCTTCTCCTCTCTAACTCCCCTTGTCCACCATGCTATTTGTCATGCTCCACAAATAAGTGAAACCATATGATAATTGGCTCTCTCTACTTGAATTATTTCACTCAGCATAATCTCTTCCAGTCCCGTCCATGTTGCTACAAAAGTTGGGTATTCATCCTTTCTGATGGAGGCATAATACTCCATAGTGGATATAGACCACATCTTCCTTATCCATTCGTCCGTTGAAGGGCATCTTGGTTCTTTCCACAGTTTGGTGAACGTGGCCATTGCTGCTATAAACATTGGGGTACAGAGGCCCTTCTTTTCACTACATCTGTATCTTTGGAGTAAATACCCGGTAATGCAATGGCAGGGTCATAGGGAAGCTCTATTTTTAATTTCTTGAGGAATCTTCACACTGTTCTCCAAAGAGGCTGGACCAACTTGCATTCCCACCAACAGTGTAAGAGGGTTCCCCTTTCTCCACATCCCCTACAACACATGTTGTTTCCTATCTTGCTAATTTGGCCATTCTAACTGGTGTAAGGTTATATCTCAATGTGGTTTTAATTTGAAACTCCCTGATGGCTAATGATGATGAATAATTTTTCGTGTGTCTGATACCCATTTGTATGTCTCCATTGGAGAAGTGTCTGTTCATATCTTCTGCCCATTTTTTGATAGGATTATCTGTTTTGTGTGTGTTGAGTTTGAGGAGTTCTTTATAGATCCTGGATATCAACATTTTGTCTGTACTGTCATTTACAAATATCTTCTCCCATTCCGTGTGTTGCCTCTTTGTTTTCTTGACTGTTTCCTTTGCTGTGCAGAAGCTTTTGATTTTGATGAAGTCCCAAAAGTTTATTTTGGCTTTTGTTTCCTTTGCCTTAGGAGACATATCTTGAAAGAAGTTGCTGTGGCTGATATTGAAGAGATTACTGCCTATGTTCTCCTCTAGGATTCTGATGGATTCCTGTCTCACGTTGAGGTCTTTTATCCATTTTGAGTTTATCTTTGTGTATGGTGTAAGATAATGGTCGAGTTTCATTCTTCTACATATAGCTGTCCAATATTCCCAGCACCATTTATTAAGAGACTGTCTTTTTCCACCGTATATTCTTTCCTGTTTTGTCAAAGATTATTTGACCATAGAGTTGAGGGTCCACATCTGGGCTCTATCATTTGTTCCACTGGTCTATGTGTCTGTTTTTATGCCAGTATCATGCTGTCTTGGTGATCACAGCTTTGTAGTAAAACTTGAAATCAGGTAACCTGATGCCGCCAGTTTTATTTTTGTTTTTCAACATTTCCTTAGCGATTCGGGGTCTCTTCTGATTCCATACTAATTTTTGGATTATGTGCTCCAGCTTTTTGAAAAATACCAGTTTATTTTGATCGGAATGCCATTAAAAGTATAGATTGCTCTAGGCAGTATAGACATTTTAACAATGTTTATTCTTCTGATCCAAGAGCATGGAATGGTCTTCCATCTTTTTTGTCTTCTTCAATTTTTTCATGATTGTTCTGTAATTCCTCAAGTACAGATTCTTTATATCTTTGGTTAGGTTTATTCCCAAGTATCTTATGGTTCTTGGTGCTATAGTAAATGGAATTGATTCTCTGATTTCCCTTTCTGTATTTTCACTGTTAGTGTATAAGAAAGTCACTGATTTCTGTACATTGACTTTGTATCCTGCCATGTTACTGAATTGCTGTATGAGTTCTAGTAGTTTGGGGGTGGAGTCTTTTGGGTTTTCCATATAAAGAATCATGTCATCTGCGAAGAG
>NW_019155540.1:0-5402 GCF_002288905.1 Enhydra lutris kenyoni | reverse complement strand
AATATCATTGAACAGAAATATATGGAGACAATCTCTAGAAACAAAGACTTCACAGGTAACACAATGTCAATAAAAATGTATCTCTGAGTAATCACTCTCAACGTGAATGGCCTAAATGCAACCATAAAATGACACAGGGTTGCAGTTTGGATAAAATGACAGGACCCATCCATATGTTGTCTACAAGAGACCCATTTTGAACCTAAGGATACATCTAAACTGAAAGTGTAGGATGGAGAAGCATCTTTCATGCCAAGGAGCCTCAAAAGAAGGCTAGGGTAGTGATTCTCATATCAGATAAATTAGATTTTAAACTAAAGACTGGAGTCAGAGATACAGAAGGACACTACATCATTCTTTAAGGGACTATCCACCAGGAAGTTCTAACAGTTTTAAATACTTATGCCCCCAATATGGGAGCAGCCAATTACATAAGAAAACTGTCAATCGGGATAAAGAGCCATATTCATATAAGTACATTAATAGTAGTAGATCTTAACATGCTACTCTCAGTAATAGACAGATCATACAAGCAGAAAATCAATAAAGAAACAAGAGCATTGAATGACACATTGGACGAGATGGACCTCATAGATATATACAGAACATTCCACCCTAAAACAACAGAATACTCATTCTTCTCGAGTGCACATGGAACCTTCTCCAGAATAGACCACATACTGGGTCACAAATCAGGGCTCAATTAATAACAAAAGATTGAGATTATTCCCTGCATATTCTCAGATCACAATACATTGAAACTAGAACTCGACCACAAGGAAAAGCTTGGAAGGAATTCAACCACATGGAAGCTAAATTAAAAATTGATTAAGAATTAAGAATGCTTGGATCAACCAGGAAATCAAGGAAGAACTTAAACAATTCATGGAAATCAATGAGAATGAAGACATTTCTGTCCAAAACCTCTGGGATACAGCAAAGGGGGTTCTAAGGGGGAAATACATAGCCATCCAAGTCTCCCTCAAAAAAAATTGAAAAATCCAGAATAAACCAGCTGTCTCTACACCTTAAAGAACTGGAGAATCAACAACAAATTAAGCCACCTCCACACACAGGAAGGGAAATAATCAAGATTTGAGCAGAGATCAATGAGATAGAAACTAGAGATACAGTAGAATACAACAATGAAACTAGAAGCTGGTTTTTGGAAAGAATCAATAAGATCAATAAACCATTGGCCAAACTAATCCAAAAGAAAAGAGAGAAGGCCCAAATTAATAAAATTATGAATGAAAAGGGGGAGATCCAACTAACACCAAGGAAATAGAAATAATCATCAGAAATTATCAACAGTTATATGCCAATAAGTTAAGCAACCTAGATGAAATGGATGCATTCCTGGAAAACTATAAACTTCCAAAATTAAACCAGGAAGAAATTGACAACCTGAATAGACCAATATCTAGTAACAAGATTGAAGCAGTGATCAAAAACTTCCCAAAAAACAAGAGCCCAAGGCCTGACAGATTCCCTGCGGAATTCTACCAAACTTTCAAAGAAGAAATAACACCAATTCTCTTGAAGCTGTTTCAAAAATTTGAAGCAGAAGGCAAACTTCTGGATTCTTTTTATAAAGCCAGCATTACCCTGATCCCCAAACCAGGCAAAGACCCCACCAAAAAGGAGAATTTCAGACCAATATCCCTGATAAATATGGACGCTAAGATTCTCAACAAGATCCTAGCAAATGGGATCCAACAGCACATTAAAAAGATTATCCACCATGTCCAGGTGTGATTCATCCCTGGGTTGGGAGCATGGTTGCAGTGAGAATGAAGAAATGGCACAGGATAGATAGCACCCTGCTTTGAAATATCTTTTGAGACCACTGTATCACCACCGGGGATTCATGAAAGCAAGGTGGGTGGGTCCGTATGCTGCAGCAAGTACCCCACTCAGCTGTGTGTGTGTGAGTGTGTGTGTGTGTGTGTGTGTGTGTGGACACGGAGGTTAAGTGGCATACGCCAAAGCCTCTGAGACAGCCCTGTGGAAGAACCCTCTCCATTTCGCGCACCAGCCCTGCATGTTGCAGAGCAGACTGGGAAGAAATAAGGAGGGTGCCACAGACTCCACTCTGCGAAGCAACGCTGGAGGAGACCGTCCCTCCATAGGGCTGACTTCTCCTTCCTCTGGAGAGAAGTGTTTTCCAACGTGTGCTTGGCAGCCAAAGGAAGGGGTCATGTCCCTGAAACTGTGAAAGAGTGGCCTGAGAAGCAGCCCTTCCACCAGCCTCTTGCAGCCTGAAGACAGAAGCCTTCCCAAGCCTGTGTGAGGACTCATGGGGAAGAGGCCTTGCACTTCCCTCAGAGAAAGGAGTATGCAGGGAGCGCAGCTTTGGCAGACAGCTTCATTCGGGAAGAGAGGAATGTTTCCCACAGACATTGGGGCAGCCTGAGGGAAAGGCCTACCTAAGGGGCTTCCCCAAGGGAAAGGAGCACTGCCAAAGTATAAGTTTTCACTCACATCTCCTCCCCGGAAGTGGAAGCCTTTTCAGGACCGAGGCCAAGTGTGCTAAGGGCTCAACTCTGAGAAACATATCTGGGTACTGTGCAGCTAAAGGCTGGCAGCTGGCTTCTGGAAGATACAAGTGTTGGCAGACTTGTGTGTAGATGCTGCAGGGAAATGGAAACCAAGTGCTGCAGGAAGAATGGACCCTGGGCAGAAAGCCGTTGGCTTCTAACACTTTCCCAGGCGACGGCAGCCCATTGGGGGATTGTGGAAGCAAGGGCAAGTTCTGGGTAGTGCCGAGAGTACCCTAGTCAGCATGTGGGCGTGAGGGGAACCCAAGATCTGTGCCATAGTCCTGCCCCTGAGCAACAACGCAGTGCAGGAACTGTCCTTTATGTGCAGCTGTGCTCCATGTTCCTTAGATGGAGAGTGCCTCAGACGCATGTCCCTGCAGCAATGCTACGGGGAGACTGATCCTCTGCAGGGTTGCCTTCTTTCTCCTTGGGAGAGAATCCTATCTCAAACTGGGTGGGACCTCATAAGGAAAGGGCCCTTTCTCTTAGTTTGAGAAAAAAAGCCACCACCAACTCCCAAGAACCAGCCCTTCCGCCAATGTCTTGCTGCCAGAAGGCAGAAGCATTTTGCACAGCGAGTGAGGAAGGAGGAAGAAAGCGCCTTGCAAGTCCCTCAGAGGCATGAGTGGGTCTGGAAGGCAGCTTTCAGCAGACATCTTGTTTCAAGAAGAGAGGACCCTTTTTCAGACTACAAGGGGCAGCAGGAGGAAAGCTCCTCGTGCTTAAACTGGAGAAAGATGACACAGTGCAGAGATACTGTTTTTCAAGTAACATGGCCTCCCCTGATGCTAGAAGCTTTTCCTCAAATCTTGGGGGGATTGGTGGGTACCAAGAGTGCTACGTGCTCCACTTTGAGAAGCCAGTATGGGTGCAGTGCGACTCCCGGTTGACCCCTGGCTTCTGGAAGTTAGAACCCTGTTCAGAGCTCTGTAGAGGCTCAAAGTAAACCGAAGTGAAGAACGAAGAAATGGCATGGGACAGACAGTGCCCTGCTTTGAAATGTCTTTCCAGACTACTGTATCACGATTGGGGGTTTGTGAAAGCAAGGAGGGTGGGGTCCATATGCTGCAGCAAGTACCCCACTCAGCTGTGTGTGTGTTTGGACATATATGTTAAGTGGTTTATGCCAAAACAGGAGAGACAACCCTGTGGAGGAACCGTCTCCATCTCGCCCACCCAGCCCTGCATGTTGCAGAGGAGGGGGAAGGCAGAAGGAGCGTGCCACAAAGTGTACTCTGCGAAGCAATGGTGGCAGAGACCTTCCCTGGTTAGAACAGGGCCTCCATCAAAGGCTTTCCGTGTCTTCACGACGCTGAGCCTACTTGGGTAAGGGCCTTGCTCTACCCTGAGCCACAAATCTGTGTGGAATGCAAGCCTGCACTCACACCCTGTTTGAGACAGACAGCCGTGGCAGAATTTTCTAAGTAGGCACGAAAGCCTAAGAGACGTGTCCGACACTGAACCCCCAGGAACCACTGTGGGGAAAGGGTGCCCCAAAGAACATCTTTGTCATCCCCGAAGGGAGAAGCATTTGGAGTAGGAGGTATAGCAGTGTAAGGCAAAAGGCCCATGTACTTCAGTTCGAGGAACCAGTCTGTACAGATGGTTTCTTGTTCCTGGAAGGCGGAGGTCCGTTTTCGATGGAAAGCGAGAACGCCGACAGAAAATGCCCTCTGCTTCCTTACCTGTGAGAAATCACTTGGTGCCCAAGGTGGCTACCAGACATCTGCGAAGAAGTCCCACATGAAAGCGCCGTACACTTCCCTCCAAGAGAGAAGCCTGAAGGGAGACCTTCTCTCACGATGACCTCTTCTTTCCTGAAGACAGAAAGATGCTCAATGTCCTGCGGGGAACCAGAAGGAAAAGGACCCCACTCTTAACATCTGAGAAACTCTGAGAGAACTCACCCTTATCTCGGGCCTCAGAGCACGGTCCCGCGCTGGCATGGGATCAACTCCTATCATCTCCCCGACCGCAACCCTGACAGTATCCCTGGTGGTGGAACTGACTGGGCCCCAACCCATGTTCTGAAGGTGCGATGGAGCTGACGCCCCTGACCGTTGCCAGACAAACCAGTGAGGAGCAGTGGAGGGAATCAGACAAGAAAAAGGTTCTGTAGCTCGGAATGCCCAAAGACATTGCCGCTGACCACGATGTAGTGATAAGCCTATGCTTCAGCAACACTAGGAGCATCTCCCTGAGTCCAAATTGGAAGGTACTCGCTCATCCTACTGGTTTCTCTTAGGGTCCTTCTTGGCACTGTTGTCAGCGAGGTGCCTTCTACCTCCAGGGTTCTCACTCTTAACCATTAGCTTGGCTCTGGCCCTTCAGGGACCTGAACACTGAGTCCGAGAATCGAAGGGATTTGTAACACGGGCCTGGTGTGGCATGAGTTCTCCAGGAGTACAGAAGCGAGGCAGCCACGGGCAAGTGCCAGAGCAGAGCCGTTGGCATGTTTCCAGTGCAAACCTGAACGTTGACCCCAACATGACCCTACACTGGGGACCCCACCACCATAATCCTGAGTTACACACTAAGGCTCACCTCTACTCAGGCCGCAGGGCAGGTGTCCATGCCCCATTTGTGGAGTCTCCTCACAATTACCAGACCCTAATTCAAAACGTAGGCTGGGCTGTGGGTCTGACTGTGGCAGAACCCTTTTTAAAGGGCACCAGGAAATGACTCCTGAACCCACGCCTCACTCGTCCTTAAGGACCATGTCAGGAAACAGTTGGGCCTGTACCCCCCATGTGCTGCAGGACCAGAGGGTTCCAGGCACTAACCTGAAATTTAGCCACAGTAGGAGCCATCTCTCCCCACAAAACCTGCTGCTAAAGTATGAGCCTCACCCTAATGACT
>NW_019155539.1:0-5409 GCF_002288905.1 Enhydra lutris kenyoni | reverse complement strand
TCTGCAGAGCAGTATTTGGTCTTCAGCACAGCTGTGTCTCAGTGCCTCGACAACGGATCCAGCCTGAGGACACATACACACACACACACACACACACACACACACACACACACAAACACACACACACACACACACACACACACGTGCACACACGTGCCAAGGGCTTTGTAGTATATCTAGAAATCTGGGATTGCAATACCTCCATCTTTGTTGTTCTTTCTCGAGATTACTTTGGCTACTCAAGAACATTTGTGCTTCCATACAAATTTTAGGATTATTTGTCTGGTTCTTTGAAAAGTGCTGGTGGTATTTTGGTAGGGATTGCATTGAATCCATTGATTTGCTTTGGGTAACATGGACACTTTAACAATGTTTGTTCTAGCAATTCATAATCACGGTACAATGTTCCATTTGTGTTGTCTTCAATCTCTTTCTCATTGTTGTATAAGTTGCAGAGAACAGGTCTTTTACCTCCTTGGTTAAGTTTATTCCTAAGTCTTTTATTCTTTTTGTTTCAATTATAAATGGGATTGTCTTCTTAATTTCTTCTTCTGCTACTTTGTTATTAGTGTAAAAGAAATGCAGCAGAATTCTGTATATTTTTGTATCCTACAAATTAGTTCATTTATCAGTATTTATTTATTTAACAGAGAGAGACACACACAAGAGAGGGAACACAGCAGGGGAATGGGAGGGGAAGAATCAGACTTCCTGCCAAGCAGAGAGCCTGATATGGGGCTGGATCCCAGGACCCTGGGGTCATGACCTGAGCCCAAGGCAGATGCTTAATGACTGAGGCACCCAGGCACCCTCTTCATTTATCAGTTCTAATAGTTTTTGTTGTTGTTGTTGTTGTTGTTTGTGAAGTCTTTGAAGTTTTCTTTATTTAAAGTAGACTCCATGTCCACTGTGGTGCACAATGCAGTGCTTGAATTCATGACCATGAGAGTAAGACCTGAGCTGATATCAAGAGTTGGATGCTTAACCAGCTGAGCCACCCAGGTGCCCCTAAGGTTTTCTGTATGTACTATCCTGTCCTGTGCAGATAGTGACAGCATAACTTCTTCCTTACCAATTTGGATGCCTTGTATTTCTCGTGTCATTGCTGTGGCTAGGACTTCTAGTACCATGTTAAATAAGTGGTGAATATGGACATCTCTGACTTGTCTCTAACCATAGAGGAAAAACTGTCAGCTTTCCACCATTGAGTGTGATGTGAGCTGTGGGTTTATTATGCTGAGGTGTGTTCNCATTGAGTGTGATGTGAGCTGTGGGTTTATTATGCTGAGGTGTGTTCCCTCTAAACCTACTCTGCTGAAATCCATCCATTTCATGTTGTATTTTGTCAAATGCTTCTCTGTATTTGAGATGATCATATGGCTTTTGTCCTCTTGCTAATTGGTGTATTCCACTGATCGATTTCAGAATATTGAAACCACCCTTGCATCCCTGGAATAAAGCCTGCTTGATCTTGCTGAAGGATTTTTTTCCCCTGTATTGTTGAATGCCATTTGCTGTTATTTTATTGAGGGGGATTTTTGCAACTGTGTTCATCAGAGACGTTAGCTAATAATTTTTTTGGTACTATCTTCGCTTTTGAGGTCAGGTAGTGCTGGCCTCCTAGAATGAATTTGGAAGTTTTCTATATTTTTTGGAATGGTCTTTGAAGGATAGTTATTAACTCTCCTTTGTGTTTGATAGAATTCACCTGTGAATCCATCTAGTGCAATTTTGTTTGTTGGGGGGTTTTTGTTTTGTTTTTTGATTACTGATTCAATGTCATTACTAGTAATTGGTCTGTTCAAATTTTTTTTTTACTTTTTTTTTTTTCCTTTAGATTTTATCTGTTTACTTAGCATAAGCAGGGGGATCAGCAGACAGAGGGAGAGGGAGAAGCAGTCTCCCCACTGAGCAGGGAGCCCAATGAGGGGCTCGACCCAAGACCCTGCCATCATGACCTGAGCTATCCAGGTGCCTCTCTGTTAAAATTTTCTACTTGTGATTCTAGATGTTTCTCGGCATTTATCCATTGCATATCTTGGAGGTTGTCTAATTTGTCAGCCTGTAATTTTTCATAATCTTATAATCCTTTGTATTTTTGTGATGTCCGTTTTCTTTTCCATTATTTTTTAAAATCTTTTATGGTTTTTTGTCTTTCATATGTCTGTTCTGATCTTTATTTCCTTCTATTTTTGGGCTTTGCTTGTTGTTCTAGCTCTTTTCAGTATATGAAATTGAGATTTTTCTCATTTCTTAAGTTAGGCCTATATTGCTATAAATTTTCCTCCTAGAACTACTTTTGCTACATCTCCAAGATTTTGGGCCATAGTGTTTTCGTTTTCATTTGTCTCCATGTGTTTTTTTCATTTCCCCTTTGATTTCTTGGTTTACCCATTCAGTGTTTAGTAGCATCTTATTTAAATTCCATGTATTTATGTTCTTTGTTTTTTTTTTTTTTTATCTTGTGATTTCTAGTTTCATACTTGTAAAAAAGAAGCTTGCTATGATTTTAGTCTTCTTATATCAAATGAGATTTATTTTGTGGCCTAACATGTGATATATTCTGGAGAATGTTCCATGTACATTTGACATGAATGTGTATTCTGTTTCTGGGAAGAATGTTCTATATGTATCATATGTTCTGTATGAATGTTCTATATGTATGTATGTTCATCTGGCCTAAAGTGTTGTTCAAAGCCACTGTTTCCTTGTTAATTTTCTGTCTGGGTGACCTATTGATGTATANCACTGTTTCCTTGTTAATTTTCTGTCTGGGTGACCTATTGATGTATAGAGGGTATTAAAGTCCCCTACTGTAATTACTGTCAATTTATCCCTTTGTGTCTGTTAATTGCTTTCTGTACTTGGGTCTCCTATATTGGTACATAGACACTTGTAACATCCTCTTGTTTTCTGGTTGGATTGATCCCTTTATCATTATATAGTGCTCTTCTTTGTCTCTTGCTACAGTGTTTTACAGTGTTTATTTTATGTAAGTATTGCCACTCCAGCTTTTTTTTTTTCCTTTACATGTTAAATGTTTTTCCAGCCCTTCACTTTCAGTGTATGTGAGTTTAGGTCTGAAGGGAGTCTCTTGTAGGCAGCATATAGATAGGTTTTGCTTTTGCTTTTTTTTTTTTTCTTTTTTAATCCAGTCACTCTGTCCTTTCTTTTTCCCTTTCCTTTGCTTCCTTCCCTCCTTTCTCTTTCTTTCTCTCTTTCTCTTTCTCTTTCAGTCTCTTTCCCTTTCTTTCTCTGTTTCTCTTTCTCTCTCTCTTCTTTCTCTTTCTCTCTCTCTTTCTCTCTTCCTCTCCTCTCTCTCTCTTTCTTTCTCTTTCTCTCTGTCTCATAAATGCCATACCCAATGTGGGGCTTGAACTAATGAGCCCTAGATCAAGGGTTGCATTTTCTACTGACTGAGCCCCCCCATTCCTTTATCTTTTGATTGGAGCATTTAATCCATCGAGGGCCTTTTACGATTGGAACATTTTGAAAATGATATGCTTCCCTGTGCAGTTAAACAGAATATTTATCAAGTGCCTCCATTGGGTTTGAGGTTCTCCATTTTTGCATGGGTGGACAAGATGGTCCTGGACCTTCTGGTGAAGGGTCTGCTGATTGGTCATCCCCATTTTTACCACCGACGCCATCCCTGCCAGGTTAGATTTCCTTACCACCTTGTTATTTACTGACTCAACTATTTTAAGCATAGAAAACTGGCCCTGGTAAAGTATAGAGGACACCATGGTCTGATCCCCTCTCCTGCAGGGTCTTTCAGGACACCTATGAAAGAATGCAGAACTATTTCCATTTTCAGTCAAGCAGAATGAGATGATCAGAGGTCTGTGCTTTGAGCAAGTGGAGAAATATTCCTCTAAGTTATTCATAGCTTCTGGGATACCTGATGGGTATCTGAGGACCTGCCAAGTCTCAGTGGCTGGTACTGGTGTTCCGAATCGTCATCACCCACTTAAGGGGGGCCGGGACAGTATCGTTTGTGGTAAATTACATGGGAGTCCGTTACCTCCATAGATGAGAGGAGGGAATTGTAGTTAGCATTTGAGCATGCACTAGCCTCCTACCTTCTCACTGTTGGAAATGTAACTGTTACAGATATGCAACAAGTCCATGTATTAGCAGTCTTTGATGTCGGAACTGTTGAAAATGATTGGGTAACTGTGGAAAGGTTCCAGTTAAAATTGTAGTGCTCTGAATGAAGTGGTTTATTCAGTTTATCTGCGTCTAGGTTACCTAAATTATGTGCCCTCTTTAAAAATGCTGACATTCACCTCTTCTTTTGGAATATTTTTATATAATTAGGGTCCTATTTTATTCCTAGAAGTACCTGAGAGAGAATAACTAAAATTGTAGTAGCATCTTATTAATCTTACTAATTCAGAACTGAAGATAATTTGGCAAGACAGAGTGGAAATGGATCATTACTCTCCTAGAAGTGATCTCTCCTAGAAGAATGTAGGGATAGGATCCCAGATATACGTGCAATTGCTTAAAAGAAGAGCTCACAGTTTTCAGGCTCCTTGAAAATGTTTATCTGCCAGTAATTCATGGGAGTTATTCAAAACAGCCCCTCTCCTGTCTCTACTTTGCACAATTCAGTCAAAGTAACTATGTAATGTCAGTTATGAAATCGCATAAAATTACATAAAATATTTATGTAAACCTTCTCTTCAATTTTTTAAAAAAAGATCTTGAGGTGGGGGCAGGAGCAGAGGGGGAAGGATAAGCAGATCCTATGCAGAGCGCTGAGCCCAACGCTGGGCTCAGTCTCACAACCCAGAGATCAGGACCTGAGCCCAAATCAAGAGTCTGATACTTGACCAACTGAACCATCCAGGGGCCCCAGCCTTCTCTTCAATTTTGATGACACTTTAAAAACCTAATCCAGGGGCGCCTGGGTGGCTCAGTGGGTTAAGCCTCTGCTTTCGACTCAGGTCATGGTCTCAGGGTCCTGGGATCGAGCCCCACATCGGGTTCTCTGCTCAGCGGGGAACCTGCTTCTCCCTCTTTCTCTCTGCCTGCCTCTCTGCCTACTCATGATCTCTCTGTCAAATAAATAAATAAAATCTCTTATAAATACATACATACATATGTACATACATACATACATACCTAATCCAATAGTTAGGTTTCCTGACACAAACAGTGGACATCTGAGATGCAGGGATCTCTGAGGCCCAGGAAAGGTAGAAGCATTAACGAGTGGCATTTTCCAAATGCTGACCTAGTCCAGTGTCCGGGGTTATGACAGGGTGGCGTGGCTAGAGTTCATTCTTTTCCTTACATTCAGGCTTTTTTATTGAGGTCCTCTACAGCAATTTAGATTTTGCTGTTTCCTAAACTCTTACAATATAAAAGTGTAAAAATACATGATTGATGCTAAGCACGGTA
>NW_019155538.1:0-5416 GCF_002288905.1 Enhydra lutris kenyoni | reverse complement strand
CCTCCATCAGAAAGGATGAATACCCAACTTTTGTAGCAACATGGACGGGACTGGAAGAGATTATGCTGAGTGAAATAAGTCAAGCAGAGAGAGTCAATTATCATATGGTTTCACTTATTTGTGGAGCATAACAAATAGCATGGAGGACAAGGGGAGTTAGAGAGGAGAAGGGTGTTGAGGGAAATTGGAAGGGGAGATGAACCATGAGAGACTATGTACTCTGAAAAACAATCTGAGGGTTTTGACGGGGCGGGGGTTGGGAGGTTGGGGGAACTAGGTGGTGGGTATTGGAGAGGGCACAGATTGCATGGAGTACTGGGTGTGGTGCAAAAACAATGAATACTGTTATGCTGAAAATAAATTTAAAAAAATACCATCATTTATTTTCAAAGAAAGGTAACAAATAATCCTAAAATTTATATGGATGCAGATAAGATCCCAAGTAGCCAGAGGAAAGTTGATAAAGGAAGCCAAAGTTGGTCGCATCACAATTCCAGACTTCAAGCTGTATTACAAAGCTGTCATCATCAAGAAAGTATGGTACTTGCACAAAAACAGACACATAGCCCAATGGAACAGAATAGAGAACCCAGAAATAGATGCTCCACTACATGGTCAAAGAAACTTCAAAAAAGCAGGAAAGAATGTCTAATGGAAAAGACAGTCTCTTGATTAAATGGGGTTGGGAAAATTGGACAGCCACATGCAGAAGAATGAAACTGGACCATTTCCTGACAACACACACAAAAATAGATTCAAAATGGATGAAAGACCTCAATGTGAGATAGAAATCCATGAAAATCCTTGAGGAGAACACAGGCAGAAACCTCTTCGACCTCAGCCACAGCTACTCCTTCCTAGAAACATCACCAAATGCAAGGGAAGCAAGTGCAAAAATGAACTATGCGGACTTCATCAAGATCAAAAGGTTTTGCACAGCAAAGGAAATAGTCAACAAAACCAAAACACAACCGACAGAATGGGAGAAGATATTTGTAAATGACATCTCATATAAAAGGCTAGTATCCCAAAATCTATAAAGAGCTTATCAAACTCAACACTGAAAGAAAAAATAATCCAATCTGAAATGGGCAGAAGACATGAACAGACATTTCTGCAAAGAAGACATGCATATGGCCAAGAGACACATGAGAAAGGCTCAACATCACTCAGCATCAGGGAAATACAAATCAAAACCACAAAGAGATACCATCTCACACCAGTCAGAATTGGTAAAATTAACCAGTCAGGAAATGACAGGTGTTGGCGAGGATGCAGAGAAAAGGGAATCCTCCTACACCATTGGTGGGAATGCAAGCTGGTGCAGACACTATGGAAAACAGCATGAAGGTTCCACACAAATTTGAAAATAGAGCTATCCTATGACCCAGCAATCACACTACTCGGTAGTATGGAAAGAACCTAGAAGTCCATCAACAGATGAATGGAAAAATAAGAAGTGGTGTATAGGGAGAAGACAAGATGGCGGGGACGTAGGAGGAGGCACCATTTCAACCTGTACCCTAAAGTAAGCTGATTACCTACCAAAGAACTCCGATCACCCATGAAATCAGCCTGAGATCAGAATGATACACGTCTGGATATCTACAGGGACAGAAGAACGCCAGTGGGCAGGTAAAGCAAAGTGGGAATGTTAGAATGATACTGGAAGATAAACAAAAGGGGAAGGGAGCCACCAGGGGCGACCGATTGGAAAGTAATACCCCAATACAAAAATGCCCTGCGTCTGAGGACCAGCATTAACTTGGAGTCTGGTTGAAAGCACTCAAAAAGAGCAAAGGATTGTGGGGGGAAATTGTGGAAATTGGGGTGGTTAGGGACAGGGGCTTAAGTACCCAGACCCAAGACAGCCTCCCCTGGTGCTGAGCCAGAGACAGTTCAGCGGAGAAACCAGGTCTTGGTCCCTGACCCACAAGTGCGCCCAAGAAAGCGTGGGGTCTGGCTCCTGTGACTGGCTGGGAGCCTTGCTAGATGGCAGAATGCCACGCTGTGCTATCAGAGCCTGAGATGCGTGCACCCCAAAACTTCCCCTGAGAGAGGTGCGCACAGGTGCCAGCCCGGTGCTCTCGGACCCGGAAAGACCAGGCACTCCCAGACCAGGCCAGCAGGAAAATATCAGTGTGCAATCGCTGCTTGGAACCTCTCTGGTGTTCTGGAGCTGCCCAGATAGCCACCGCTGTCATGGTTTTGGGTACAAGCAGTAGATCCTGCATCCCCAGGGACCACGACTAGCAACCTGCTCTGTAAGCAGCTCTGCAGCACGCACAAGGGAGCAGACTGAGGCTTCTCCCTGAGAGGGAGGTCGGGGTGCAGTTTGCTTTCCTCTAAACCTCCAAAAACCATCAAAAGCTGTCAAGGTGAGAGGAAAAAACAAACAAACAAACAAACAAACAAACATAAAAACCTCCAGAGAACAAAAGCCCAAAAAACCGCTTTCCTCTGAGCCCACCCCCTTGAGGGGGGCGGGAGGACTTAACTCAGGGAACATCATTGACTGAAAACCCACGTGACAGGCCCCTCCCCCAGAAAACCAACCAGGAACAACAACAACAACAAAAAAAAAGACAACAAGAGAACAACCACTACTACTTCATAGATACATTTATTTTTAACTCGTTCCCACAATTCTGGTTCATTTTTTATATATACAGATAATTTTTAACCTACTTACCACCACAGTGAGATGTCCAGTACATCAAATTCCATAATAACCTTCTAACCTGAACTTTTTGATACATACACCCATGTTTTTCTTTTGCTTTTCTATTTTTTAATATTTTTCAAATTTTAGTTTAGTTTAGTCTAGTTTATTCTTTTTTTATTTTTATTTTCTAAGATTCATATAGAGTTAAACTTCAAGGTAAACGCCTTTCCCTAATCAATGCTACCCCTATAGGTAAACCAATTTTTAATCCCCCTTTATCTTAGGAAAGTTGAGTCCTTTAACAAAGATATCAAGATACATCCAGGAAGAATCAAAACCACATTCCTCGCCCACACAGAGAATTTATAACCACTCTCCCATCTTTTTCTTCTGCCAGTGTTTCTGAGTTTTTGTGTTTGTCCTGAGAGTATATAAATCTTACACTTGGGGTTCTTTTTGACGAGGTTCTTCCTTTATTTGCTTATATATATTATTTTTCTCTTGTCATATATTTTATCAGTCTTTTTTTCTGTTTTTGTTTGTATACTTCATAAATATTTCCTTGGGGCCCATTTGGGCTGAACAAGTCCCTCTTGTTCCTGTCTCTCTCTCTCTCTCTCTCTCTTCTTTTTTTCTTTTTCTTTTCTTTTTTCTCTCATTGGGGTGGGGAATCCTGATTGCTCAGAAGTGTTCCAGGGAGCACCTTGACTGCACCACAGTCGATACATCCAGCTACATCTGTTCAGTCATCTCTCACCAAAATGACTAGGAGGAGGAATGCCCAACAGGAGAAAAGTACAGAGGATGGGTCTTCTGCAACAGAGCTAATGGCTATCAACATAGACAATATGTTGGAAAGAGAATTCAGGCTAACAATTATCCAGGCAATAGCGAGGTTGGGGAAAGCCATGGATGACCAAACGGAATTGATTAGGGCAAAACTGAAAGCCACCAGGGATGATATTCACAATGTTAGGGCAGAACTGAAAGCCACCTGGGATGAGGTTCACAATGCTCTCAATGAGTTCCAATCTAATCTAAATTCTCTCAAAGCTAGGGTTACTGAGACAGAAGATAGAATTAGTGATCTGGAGGACAAACAGACAGAAAGGATCAAGAGGAAGCCTAGAACAAACAGCTTAGAAGCCGTGAAAACAGAATCAGGGAAATAAATGATGTCATGAAACATTCCAACGTCAGAATAATTCGAATCCCTGAAGGGGAGGAAAAAGAAAGAAGTCTAGAAGATATAGTGGAACAAGTTGTCCATGAAAATTTTCCCAATCTCACTAATGGGATGAGCGTTCATGTGCTAGAGGCAGAACAGTTTTCCCCCAAGATTATAGATTCTTGAAAGTCCTCGAGACACCTAATAGTAAGAATGAAATATTATAAATTGTAGGCAGACCTCCTGAAAGCAGCCAGGACAAAGAAGCTCCTTACGTACAGAGGAAAGCCCTTCAGAATAGCGTCAGACCTGTCCACAGAGACCTGGCAAGCCATAAAGGGCTGGCAAGATATATTCAGGGCACTAAATGAGAAGAACATGCAGCCAAGAATACTTTATCCAGCAAGACTGAAATTCAAAATGGATGGTGAGATAAAGAGTTTCCAAGATTGGCATGGCTTAAAAGACTATGCAACCACCAGGCCGACCCTGCAGGAAATATTAAGGGGGGGGTTTATAAAAGAGAAACAATCCTAAAAATATCATTGAATAATTATATAGAGACAATCTACAGAAAGAAAGACCTCAAAGGTAACACGATGTCCATAAAAACATATCTATCAATAATCACTCTCAATGTGAATGACATAAAAGCACCCATAAAAGGAAACAAAGTTGCAGATTGGATAAAATGACAGGACCCATCCATATGTTGTCTACAAGAGACCCATTTTGTACCTAAAGATACACGCAGACTGAAAGTGAAGGGATGGAGAAGCATCTTTCATGTCAATGGGCCTCAACGGAAGGCCGGGGTAGTGATTCTCATATCAGATAAATTAGATTTTAAACTGAAGACTGTAGTCAGAGATAAGGAAGGACACTACATAATTCTTAAAGGGACTATCCACCAAGATGATCTAACAATTGTAAATATCTATGCCCCCAATATGGGAGCAGCCAATTACATAAGAAAACTATTAATCAAGATAAAGAGTCATATTGATATGAATAGATTAATAGTAGGAGATCTTAACACGCCTCTCTCAGTAATAGACAGATCATTGAAGCAGAAAATCAATAAAGAAACAAGTGCATTGAATGACACATTGGACCAGATAGACCTCATAGATATATACAGAACATTCCACTCTAAAACAACAGAATACTCATTCTTCTCAAGTGCACATGGAACGTTCTCCAGAATAGACCACATACTGGGTCACAAATCAGGACTCAACCGATACCAAAAGACTGAGATTATTCCCTGCATATTCTCAGATCACAATGCTTTGAAACTGGAGCTCAATCACAAGGAAAAGTTCAGAAGGAACTCAAACACCTGGAAGCTAAAGACCACCTTGCTTAAGAATGCTTGGATCAGTCAAGAAAACAAAGAGACAACCCACGGAATGGGAGAAGATATTTGCAAATGACTGTACAGACAAAAGATTGATATCCAGGATCTATAAAGAACTCCTCAAACTAAACACACACAAAACAGATAATCATATCAAAAAATGGGCAGAAGACATGAACAGACACTTCTCCAACGAAGACATACAAATGGCTATCAGACACAG
>NW_019155537.1:2971-5420 GCF_002288905.1 Enhydra lutris kenyoni | reverse complement strand
TGGATCTCAGGAGGATGGGTCATAATGTGGATTTGTGTCCATGGAGACCTTTGAATGTGGCAGTGGCTCGGGGGCTCTGAAGGATTCTTCTAAACGGAGGGTTTGACACAGCTCCAAAGAGCTAGCTTCCAATGTGGGAACGAGGGTACTGTTTGGTGTCTCATGAAAACCCCCTATTCTGGTATTCAAAACAAGGCCTCTGAGGAATGATGCCTGGAAACCAAAGCTAGGGTTCAGATTTGGGCCTAGGGACCTGTCTGCTTCAATCTTCTGTCTCTGGAGACATCTGTCTGCGTGTCTGCATGGAGGTAGTTGCTCAGCTTGTGTCAGAATGCCCCTGGTTGTCCAGGACAGCCTCCAGGTTTGGGATGGCCTGGGGTCCTTGTAGGATTCTCCTAGTCTGTAGTGTTGTGGCCAATGGAATGGGAACAGTTCCCTTGGAGAGGGCAGGCACAGTCCTGAGGTTTGGCCCCACAGGTCCCAGCCTGGAGCGTGTGGGGGCCAGGGCTGTGGGGACAGAAGTCTGAAATCACAAACCCGCCTTAGGTTTGGTGGCTAGGGTATGGCAGCCCTGATCTACAGACCGTGAGTGGAGCTCCTCGGAATATAAATGAAGGGCGAGTGTGAAGCGGTCGCTCAGGCTTTGTCTCTGGATTTTGTGTCAAGGATATCCGTGGAATGTCGGGGTGGCCTCCCAGAGCAGGGCTCAATGTAAGGATGTCTGGAGACCCCAATTCGCTTCCCCCTTGGTGCCTGGGAGCAAGTCAGGTGTGTGTCCAGGGAGACTTTGTAGTGTGACGGTGGTTCAGGGTCCTTGCAGGATTCTACGTCCCTGTGGATTGGACACCCCTCCAAAGAGCAAGGTTCCGTTTCTGGTCACAGGAGTGGTTCTGTTTTGGGTCTCTGGGAACACCATATGTTGGTTTTTGAGACAAGGCGTCTAGGGACAAATGCTGGCCAACCTAAGCTAGGGTTCAGTTTAGGGCCTTGGGGCATATCAGGTTCAATCTTCTGTCTCTGGGGCCATGGTCCTTGGTGTCTGCCTGGAGGTGGATGCCCAGGGTGTTTCTGACTGTGCATTTTTGCTCAGGGCGGACAACAAATTGGGGTGGCCTCGGGGGCCTTGCAGTTGTCTCCTAATCTGGAGGGTTTGGGCACCTGGACAGGGCACAGTTTCCTTCAGGCGGGCAGGCACAATTTTGCGGTGTGTCTCCGGAGGCCCCAGCCTCAAGGGTGTGTGCCTAGGGCTATGGGGACAGAAGTCTGAAAACACAAACTGAGTTTAGGTTTCAGACCGAGGGGATGGCAGGCCAGAACTGCATACCCTGAAGGCAGCTGCTGGGCATCTGAAATCATGGCAAGTGTGAGGGTGTAGTTCAGGCTTTTGCCTCTGGATTTTGTGTCTAGTTAGGCGCCAGAATGTAGGGGTGGCCTCATGGGGCCATGGAAGATTCTCCCTCTCTGGATCTCAATAGTTTGGTGTCATTCTGGGGGAAGGGAGCAGTCGTGGTTTTTTGTCTCAGGGGTGCCCCAAAAAGAGGGATTCCAGAGCGGGGCTCTGGGTATGGGCGCCTGGAAAAGACCACCTTGTGTCAGGATGTGGGCCTAGGGCCATGGCAAACCCCATATGCGGGCTTTTGGTCCAACTCCCGAGGGACTTTATAGGGGAAGGGGGCTCAGGCTGAGGGTCACAATGCGTATTTGTACCCAAGGCAGCCCTCAGGAGTGGGGGTGCCATCCTGGGCCTCACAGGTCTCTCCTCCCCTGACGGTCTGACACTCATCCCAACAGCAATGTTTCCTGCCACGGGCAAGGAGGAGTTCTGTTTTGTGCACCAGACTCCCCCACAGTCAGGGATTTGGCATAAGGTCTAGGGACAGATTCCTGAATAACCAGGCTGGGTAGAGATGGTGGCCTAGGTCCAAGGCAGGTCCCATCTGCACGATATGCGGTTAGCTATCTGGGTTGCTGACAGGAGGTCGGGGCTCAGGCTGTGTCAGGCAGAGCATTAGTGCACAGGGCCTCCTATGATATTGGGTTGTCCTTGTGGGCGGTGCAGTTTGATCCTCATTTGGGGTTTCTGGGCAGACCCATAGGGCACTTATTCTTTCTGGTGGGTAAGCAGAATGTTGCTTTGTGGCTCCAGAATTCCCAATCCCCAATTCCCAATCTGGAGGACGTGCAGGCAAGGAGTGTGAGGACAGAAGTCTGAAAACACAAGCTAGAGTTAGGTTCAGGGATGAGGGCATAGCAGTTCCAATCGGCAGCGGCTGATACGAGATCTCCAGCATCTGACATAAGGGCGAGTGTCAGACGTTCACTCACGCTGGTATTTCTGTCCACTATGGTCAAATAATGGAGGGGTGTCCTCTTGAGGCAATGGACATTTATCCACTCTGGGGCTTGTGAGCTGCTCCATACAGCAATGTTTCCTTCTGCGGGACAGGGG
>NW_019155537.1:0-2871 GCF_002288905.1 Enhydra lutris kenyoni | reverse complement strand
AAAGCCCGCCTCACGTTACCATTGCAACCTAGGAACATGGCATGTTCGATCTTGTGGCTCTGGGCGATGCTCCAAGGGGGCTGAGTTGATGTGGAATCTCATGCTGATGGGTCACATTACTGGTTTTTGTCCAGGGAGACCTTGGAATGTAGCGGTGACTCAGGGGCCATGCAGGATTCTCCTACCCTGAGTGTTGGACACAGCTCCCAAGAGCAAAGTTTCCTTCTGGGGACAAGAGGTGTTCTGTTTGTGGGTCAGGGACCACCGGTTGGAACATATGTTGGTATTCGAGTTCTCGCCTCTGGAGACTGATGCCTGGAAACCTAAGCTAGGGTTCTGATTAGGAGCTGAGGGCATGTCAGTTTCAATCTTCTGTCTCTAGGGCCATTTACCTGGGTTTCTGCCTGGAGGGGGGGGGTCTAAGAGTGTGTCAGACTGTGCATTTTTGTCCAGAATGGGCTATGGATTTGTGTTGCCTCAGGGACCTTGCAGGTTTCCCCTAATCTGGAGGGTGTTGGCAACTGGGACATGCAGAGTTTCCTTCAGGAGGGCAGGCACAGTCCTGCGGTGTGGTTCCAGTGGCCCCATCCCGGAGGGTGTGTGAACCAGGGCTTTGGGGACAGAGATCTGCAAACACAAACTCGGGTTAGGATTAGGTCCGAGGTGATGGCAGACCCAATCTGCAGACCATGAGGGCAGCTCCTCGGGATCTGAAATTAGGGCGAGTGGGAGGCGGCCCCTCAGGCTTTTGTCTCTGATTGGTGTGTCTAGGATTTCCGCTTAATGAAGGGATGGCCTAACGGGCCCATGGAAGATTCTCCCTCTCTGGGGATTCTGCTTGGCTCTCAATAGCTTGGTGTCATTCTGGGGGACGGGAAGAGTCCTGTTTTTGTCTCCGGTGTCCCCTAACAAAAGGGATTCCAGGGGCGAGCTCTGGGTCTGGACGCCTGGAAAACCCCACCAAGAGTTAGCATTTGGGCCTAGGGCATGACAGGCCCAGTATGCGTGCTCCTGATCCAGCTACAGAGGAGGCTTATTTGAACATGGTCTCAGGCTTAGGGTCGCAATGCCTTTTGTGCCCAGGGTACCCTCTTGAGTGGGCGTGCTCTCATGGGCCCTACAGTTGGCACCACTTTGAGGGTTTACACCCATCCAAACAGCAAGGTTTCCTGCCGTGGGGAAGGAGGAGTACTCTTTTGTGCATCAGATTCCCCCATAGGCAGGGATTTGAGCTAAGGTCTGGGACAGATGCCTGAATACCTAGGTTGGGTAGAGATGGTGGCCTCAGGTCCCATCTGCTGGATATGCGGCCAGCTGTCTGGGTGCCTGACAGGACATCGGGGCTCAGGCTGTGTCAGAGAGAGCGTTAGTGCACAGGGCGTCCTATGATATTGGGGTGTCCTCGAGGGCCGTGCAGCTTGATCCTCATGTGGGTTTCTGGGCAGTCCCAGAGGGCACTTCTTCTCTCTGGTGGGCAGGCAGAATGCTGCCTTGTGTCTCCAGAATTCCCAATCTGGAGGGCTTACATGCCAGGAATGTGAGGACGGAAGCCTGAAAACACAAGCTAGGGTTAGGTTCAAGGCCGAGGGCATAGCAGTTCCAATGTGTAGCAGCTGATTCGAGATCTCCAACACCTGACTATGCGGGAGTGTCAGACGTTCGCTCAGGCTGGAGTTGTGTCCATGATGTCCGACAAATGGAGGGGTGACCTCATGAGGCCATGGAGGTATTTTAGACGCTGGGGCTTGTGAGCTGCTCCAAACAGCATGGTTTTCTTCTGCGGGACAGCCGGAGTGAGGTTTGATGGCTCCAGCGTCCCCCATATGGAAAGATTTTATATCAGAGCTCTACGCATGGTTGCCTGGAACACCCTCCTCACGTTCCCATTGCAGCCTAGGAACATGGCGTTTCCATCTGGTGGCTCTGGGGCAAAGATTCCAGGGGGCTGAGTTGACATGAAGTCTCATGCTGGCGGGTCACATTGCTGGTTTATGGTCAGGAAGACCTTTGAACGTGGCGGTGGCTCAGGGGCCATGCAGGATTCTCGTACACTGAGGGTTTGACACAGCTCACAAGAGTAACGTTTCCTTCTGCGGACAGAATGTGTGCTGTTTTGTGGCTCAGGGACCACATGTTGGACATATATTGGTATTCTAGAAGAGGCCTCTGGTGGCAGATACCTGAAAACGTAAGCTAGAGTTCCGATTAGGTCCTAGGATCATGTCAGATTCAAGCTTCTGACTCTAGGGCCATTTACCTGGGGGTCTGCCTGGAGGTAGGTGCTCAGCGTGTGTCAGACTAAGCATTTTTGTCTAGAGTGGCTTAGAAATTGGGATGGGTTCAGGGGTCTTGCATATTTCTCCTAATCTGGAGGGTTTGGGCAACTGGGGCAGGCCGTGTTTCCTTCCAGAGGGCAGGCACCATTTTGCGGTTAGGCTCCAGGGGCCCCATCTTGGAGGTGGTGTGGGTCAGGTCTTTGGGGACTTAAGTCTGAAAACACAAACTCGGGTTAGGGTCAGGGCCAAGGGGATGGCCGGCCCGATCTGCAGAACCTGATGGCAGCTCCGGGGAATTTGAAATTAGGGTGAGTGCAGGTGGTAGCTCAGGCTTCTCTCTCTGAATTGTGTGTCTATGATGGCCGCTTAATGTAGGGATGGCCTAATGGGCCCATGGAAGATTCTCCCTCTCTGGGCATTTTGCCCAGCTCCCGATAGTTTGGTGTCATTCTGGGAGAAGGGAAGAGTCCTGTTTTCTGTCTCAGTGGTCCCTCAAAACAGGGATTCCAGAGACGTTCTTTGGCTCTGGGTGCCTGCAAAACCCCACCGAGGGTTAGGATTTGGGCCTAGGGCCATGGTAGGTTCAGTATGCGGG
>NW_019155536.1:0-5422 GCF_002288905.1 Enhydra lutris kenyoni | reverse complement strand
GAATTATATATGTATATATAATATATATACATATATAATTCTCATTTTAATCCTTAAAAAAAAAAAATATATATATATATATATATAAACACACATATATGTATATAGATAATTCTCAAACCATCCCAGAGTCCTGAAAATTTCCAGGAGCAAACCTGGTGGAAAAATTGAAACAAGAAAACTATTTAAATCAACCAAAATTTTTCCAGAGTTCTTCAGAGCACATCTCCACACTCCCCAGTGAGGGCAGTGAGTTCTATTTATATTTCCTTCCTAATGACTTCTACAACCCCTATAAAGCTCCTCTAACCCCAACTCATGCACCTCTCTGGACTATGAGCCCATTAACATAATCCAAACCCTATAATATTCCTTCCTCCCTACTTCTCAATAAAATATCTTTATCCCTGATTGGCCATTTCTCTGCTTTCTTGTAGGAGCAGGAAAAAAGCCACAGAGGGACAAGTAAGGGCCTTGGATGGGAAGCAGAAACTAAGCAGGAAATGGTTGGGAGGACCCTGGGGGTGATCTGGGACTCCTGGAGAAGGAGTTGGGGACCTAGCACAAGCCAGCAGGTATTCTTTTCCTCTCTGGCCATCCTCAGTGTCCCAAAGCACCAGCTATCTCCCAAACTCACCTCTGCACCCAGCACCTATCATTTCTTGGGAAGGACTTGCCACATAGAGGAGGTAGAGAGTACTGTCAGTGCAGCCACCAACACATGTCAGGGCTGCCGCCTGGGCTGAGATGGGCTCTGCAAAGTCCTAGGGCCAGAATTGCCACCCTGGCTCTGTCTAGAGTGCGGTATGTAGGGGATGGCCCCAGAGAGGCTTCTCCACTGCGGGGTTCTCCATGTGCTTGGTGTTGGGAAGTATGTATGCCCTTAAAATCAATGAGGAACCCAAAGAGCTTTTGCTTTTGTGAATTTTATCTATTTCTATTTCTTGTATAAAAATTAAAGTTGAGGAAATTTTAAAACACTTTATGAACAGGTAGGCATTGTACTAGGTGTCATAGTGATGATGTCACCAAGTGCCATGTAATCCCTACTGTCATTTCTAGTGTAGATCCATGGATACATAGTAGTGAAAACATCAAATAATATCTTGATATCATTAAGACAATATTTTGATTCACAGACCCCACTGAAGCATCTTGAGAAGCCCCAGCATCTCCATCCACCTCGAGAACCACTGGACTAGTGAGTCACTATATGGCAGGGTCCCTGAGCCAGAGCCAGTCTGCTAACACAGGTGTGGGAAGACTCACAAAGTTCTCCTTGGGTTTCAGCCTCAGCTTACAGGGGAAGAAGGGGGACCCTTATATCTGTCATTTAACCACTCACTAAATCAAGGTCTTTACTTTCAATGGTTAGTGATTAGCAACAAACAATAAAGTGTCTGGAACTGATAAAACTTGGAGATAAAAAGAAGGAAGTTGTAGCTCTCTAGAGAAGCTCCTCAGTGGTCTGTGAGAGTTGTGGGGACAGGTATGGACAACTAGATTGCAACTCACAGGGGCAAACATCATGGAGCAGATGGAGGGTGTGCTGGGAGATATACAAACATGGAAGGTGGTGGAGTAGGTAGAGTAGAGGATGAATCTTTGGTTTCTTACCTGGGCTTCTTACTTGGGCTCCTACATACCACAAGCAAGACCTCCCTTAAGAGCTAATTATAGAGCGTGATTATGGAAGTTTGAATCTAATCATATTCCATGTTATTCCCAATTCTCCTCCTCCTGCCAACCAAACAGTAGATTCTCTCTTGTTTCCATGGAGGTAAAATCAGGTCAGAGTCAACTGAAAAAAATTACCTGAAGGATAAGAAATTTCAAGAACAACCAAGAGTACATGTAGAAAAGAGAGGAAGGAACTAATTTCTACCTATAGCAGGATTGGGAAGGGTTGTGAGTCTTTCCCCAGATTCTACCCATTTCTCTTTCCCTCACACAATTGTAGGTTCCTAGGTCCATTCACTGTCCCCAGGAGTGTCTCCACTGGTTGATTTCAGATTCTGAAACAGAGAGATCAGAGGCAGCATCTGGTTCTTGTTCTAAATCTTGTTATTAATCTCTTCTCTCAGCCCTAAATCTTTCTCAAGTTGCCTCTGCTTTGCAGATGTATGTCAGATATTTCTTCACAGCTTCCAAAGCTTAGAGTCTATTTTTTAAAGATTATCAGGCAGAATTTCTTAAATGACTTTAAGCTAAAACTACTGTCTGGATGGGTAAGAACTTCCTTTCATTTACTGCCCTGCCATGAGAGAGGGTCAACATATAAGAAAGTTCTAGAAAGAGATGAATACCCTCTATATTATCCCTGGAGGTGACACCTCCCCAGGAGGGCTTCTGTAACCCATGTACCCCATCCAACTGGGCTTTCACAGCATGTTGCTCAAATTTCCAGCTGATATTCACATATTTTAACACTTTGTCTAAGTATCTACAACCCTAACCCATCTTCACCTAGACTGTGAGATATCATGGGGATGATCTCTTCATCACCATGCCACACCCTTACAACTGCCCCCAACATGCATGCACACACACATACACATGGTCAGGCCTCTTGTAGAAGCTCAATGACTATTTTACTAAACCATCTGATGTTCATTTGATCCTAAAGTTCAGAGCTAGGGTGGTACACGCTAAGGTCAATAGTAGTTTCATTTCAGGTAACTGAAAGATATAGTGGGCTTGTGCTTGGGGAGGAGAAAGATGCTGCATCCCAGCCCTGGATTCCCTGTAGAAGACCTGTCTCCTGGGGACAAGGGACTCAGTTACCCCTGATGCTCCTCTCCTTGTAGACCCCAGGACATCCTAGGCCTTGGGTACAGCTGAACAAAATGTGTCTTCTTCCATCCCCCCTTCACTTCTTTACCTGCATTCAGAGGCAGTAGCACCAAGCAATTGCCTAGCAGAAGGCCCACACAGAGCTTAGAGCAACAATATCTCTGCAGGTCTGTAAGTACTGCATGGACACCAGAGTCCCTTGACACATGAGCCTGGGTGTCTCTGAGCACTGGGCTTCCATCAATGAGATGACAGTTGTAGGTAAGGGCACCCTGGCCCCAGATCACAGATGTTGTTCTGTGGACCTGGGCTACATCTTAACTTTCTCAGTTCCCAATGCTTTGTTCTTCCTTAGGAACCACCTGAAGCTTGTGCTCAGGCTACGGTAACAAAAACCTATGGTTTTTATTGAGTGGTATTTTTGATGTTTAATTTTGACTCTTTAACTGGCATGTATTAACTTTCCTGCAGAGACAGAGATAAGATTTTAAATTAACCAAGAATGGCACTGATAGAGAAGAAAAATAGTTAATAAGTCTAAGGGACAAGACTAAGTATCTTCAGAAATGACACAGATAAAAAGACTGGAAAAGTACATGATGTCTTAAAAGTTTTCTAGTCCTTCCTCCAAACAAATTAAATACTCTCTATCAATAGGCTTCTAAACAATTAGTTGGCACTTAATTGATATTTGCTGGGTCAGATAGCTCATTCCCTTAGGAGGAGTTGCTAAGTTGGGGATAAGAATAGCATGTTAGAGAGGGAGGAGTCAAGATGGTGGAGAAGTAGCAGGCTGAGACTACTTCAGGTAGCAGGAGATCAGCTAGATAGCTTATCTAAAGATTGCAAACACCTACAAATCCAATGGGAGATCGAAGAGAAGAAGAACAGCAATTCTAGAAACAGAAAATCAACCACTTTCTAAAAGGTAGTGAATCCAAAGCCACGGGAAGATAGACTGCGGGGGGAGGGGCCGGCTCCCGGCAAACAGCGGAGCAATGGAGCACAAAATCAGGACTTTTAAAAGTCTGTTCCGCTGAGGGACATCACTCCAGAGGCTTAACCGGGGTGAAGCCCACACAGGATCAGCATGGCCTCAGGTCCCGCAGGGTCACAGAAGGATTGGGGGGTGTCTGAGTGTCTCAGAGCTTACAGGTATTAGAATGGGGAAGCCAGATACAGAGACAGAGCCGAGGAGTGAGCTCTCAGCTCGGGGTTACCTTGAACCGGTCGCAAGCTTGGTCAGCTTGGAGCACGGCCGGAGGCCAGGGTGACGGGAGTAATTGGGTGCTGTTCTCTGAGGGCGCACTGAGGAGTGGGGCCCCGGGCTCTCGGCTCCTTCGGGCTGGAGATTGGGAGGCCGCCATCTTCATTCTTGTCCTTCAGAACTCTACAGAAAGCGCTCAAGGAACAAAAGCTCCCGAAAGCAAACCCGAGCAGATTACTCAGCCCGGCCCATGGTAAGGGCGGTGCAATTCCACCTGGGGTAAAGACACTTGAGAATCACTACAACAGACCCCTCCCCCAGAAGATCAACAAGAAATCCAGCCAGGACCAAATTCACCTACCAAGGAGTGTAGTTTCAATACCAAGGAGAGCAGCGGAATTCCAGAGGAGGAGAAAGCAAAGTACGGAACTCATGGCTTTCTCCCCATAATTCTTTAGTGTTGCAGTTAATTTAATTTTTTTTTCAATTTTTTTTCACTTCTTCTGCTAAATTTTTTTAACTTTTACCCTTTTCTTTTTAACGTTTTTTAACTAGTTTATCTAATATATAAATATTTTTCCTTTTTATATTTTTTCTTTATTCATTTTCTTTTTTTAATTGTTTCTTTTTTTTTTTTCTTTCTTTCTTTCTGAACCTCTTTTTACCCCCTTTCTCGCCCCTCACGATTTGGGATCTCTTCTGATTTGGTTAAAGCATATTTTCCTGGGGTTGTTGCCACCCTTTTAGTATTTTACTTGCTCCTTCATATACTCTTATCTGGACAAAATGACAAGGCAGAAAAATTCACCACAAAAAAAAGAACAAGAGGCAGTACCAAAGGCTAGGAAACTAATCAATACAGACATTGGTAATATGTCAGATCTAGAGTTCAGAATGACAATTCTCAAGGTTCTAGCCGGGCTCAAAAAAGGCATAAGATATTAGAGAAACCCTCTCAGGAGATATAAAAGCCCTTTCTGGAGAAATAAATAAATAAATTAAATAAATAAAGAACTAAAATCTAACCAAGTTGAAATCAAAAAAGCTATTAATGAGGTGCAATAAAAAATGGAGGCTCTCACTGCTAGGATAAAAGAGGCAGAAGAAAGAATTAGCGATATAGAAGACCAAATGACAGAGAAAAAAGAAACTGAGCAAAAGAGGGACAAACAGCTACTGGACCACGAGGACAGAATTTGAGAGATAAGTGAAACCATAAGATGAAACAACATTAGAATAATTGGGATTCCGGAAGAAGAAAGAGAGAGGGGAGCAGAAGGTACATTGGAGAGAATTATTGGAGAGAATTTCCCCAATATGGCAAAGGGAACAAGCATCAAAATCCAGGAGGTGCAGAGAAACCCCCTCAAAATCCATAAGAATAGGTCCACACCCCGTCACCTAATAGTAAAATTTAGAAGT
>NW_019155535.1:444-5422 GCF_002288905.1 Enhydra lutris kenyoni | reverse complement strand
CCCGGCAGGGCACTTTGCGGGACACTACACACCCCTGCAGGGCACTTACACTCCACGGTTGCCGGGTCTGCCCGGGCTGGGGCGCCGCTGTTTGGTGGCTCCGAGTCCCACAAGCCGGTCTCCCCGGGCCCGGTCTGGATCGCAGCTCCCCTCCCTCCCGGGGTCTCCACACACAGCCCGGCCTTCTCCCACTCCTCAACAGTCAGGTACATTGCACAACTGGGTGTCGAATGTCTGGTTTTCGCCTTGCACAGAGCTAGGTACCAGGAGAGGGGAGGAGGACAGAGCGGGTGCCCCATCCTTGCGGTCACTGGAGTCGGAGAAGGTACATGACAGAATCCCTCAAGGACCACATGTGCAGGAGCCCACATTTCCTGAGAGCAGCACTGAGCCCGCACCGTGCGCAAGTAAGCGGTCGACACATGCACACGTATTCGACGGGTTGGAGAGTCAGGAAAGGCGTTGGACACAGGCGAGCCGAGAAGCACTTACTGTGGCCGTGATAACACACCGTTGGGCTCAGGGCCATCGCTGCCTCTTCCGAACACTCGGCCTCCTCACCTGCAGAATGGCGCAAGGACCTCTCCCGCCTCCTTGACGGGCTGTTGTCGGTAAGGATGGATGTGGCACCTTTTACATTTCTGTTACTTCTGGTTCCTCTCTTGCTCGTAGACACAATCACCATTCTGGGAAGGGAAAGGCCAGCGTGAGCACTCCTGGAAGGCTTCCTGGAGGAAACAGGCCTCACCTGGAGCTTGAAATATTGGGATCTTCTCCTAACTTTTCACATCTGCAGTCGGACCTCTCACGGTTGCGGCCAGTGAAGTGTCTGTACCTCCAGTCTGCTGATCAATGTCCTCGTTGTGGTACAGGTCTCTCCCCTGATTCTCACCTTCAAACACCACCAGTGGCCTTGGTGGGACAGGCTGTGGCCTCTCAGTCCTGCCGAGGGTCTGCTCGGATCAGCCTGCATTCTGGCAGTGCCGACGTCTGGAGGTTCCCCGCGCTCACACGTCTGGGTGTGCACCTGCTCTCCTCTGCAGGTGACGCACGGCAAGTACTCTCCCCCCACCCCCCATCTCACTCTGGTCCACCTACGAGATGGGGGTCAAGAACCACCTCCTCAAGGACGACTTCCCTCACCCCTGGGCCAAGTTTCCTGCTCCTCCTCTGTTGTCTCACTGTGCCCTATGCTGACCTCTACCTCTGGTGCCACACTTCCCGTGCACACTGCAATTGCCTGCCCATCTCTCCCTCTGGTCTGCAAACTTCTTGAGGTCCCGGAAAGCACCGTCTCTCTCTGCACCCCAGTACACGCAGAAGTCTCTCAAAATATACCTGCTAAATGCAAATGCATACAGGGAAGAGGGCAGACTCAGGGGAAGGACTGAAAAGGCGTTCCAGGCAGCGTAGCCAATAGAAATAAAGGCACGGGAACTGGGATATGGTGGTGGGGTCGGGGTGGGAGAGCAGTGAGCATGCCAGTGGGTCCAGAGTCCCTGCCAGGACCTGATGAGGAGGTGGGATGGGGGGGCCTAGAGGGCCCGTGTCAGGGAGACGGCATGCCGGACCTGATCCCACAGGGGTCAGTGGGATGAGGGTTGGCCAGGTAGTGGCCCTCTGACACAGTTAATCTGGGGACCAGGGGGCCTGGCCGGGGTCCAGAGAAGAGGCTCAGCAGGTGCTGAGCTGGGTCACAGTCAGTCAGGCAGTCGCGAGGGCAGGTCAGATGCAAACTCCGTAAGAGGATTTTCCAGATGTAATTAAGGTCCCAAGACGGCTGGTTTTGAGTTCATCAAAAGGAGATTGTCCTGAGTGAGACCCTCACTCAGATGAAGGTACCAGGAGGGGGCCGGGGCCTTCGAAGAAGGAGAGACTGAAGGAGCATGGAGTCTCGTGGTGGCCTCCAAGCCAACGCCCCTGCTGGGAATGTTCTGGAGAGCTGCTTCCGGGAGCGAGGGCCTCAGCCACCACGGCAAGGAGTGGAGCGGAGAGCCCCCAGCCTGCACGCAGCAGCCCCACAGACCCCCAGCCCGGGCTCCAGGGCCCCACTGCTGCTGGCTGGCCGCCCACCCCCACGACTGTAGCCAGCGGCGTCCTGCCTTCCTTTCTGCCCAGGCTTCTGACCCACATGGTGTGAGCGGGTGAGCCTGGGTTGTGGACAACTCTGCCGTCGGGCACTCTGTCACACAGCCACAGATAAGGAATACAGAGCCGGAAAGAACGGATCACGGGGGCGGTAATTACAGCCCCTCTCTCGGGAAGTCCCTCCTGGGAGAGGCCTGGAACCAGCAGAGCAGCCTCACATGTCTAGTGTGCGCTCCTGTGGGTCCCTCTGGGCAGAAGCCTTCTCGAAGCAGAGCCGCTCCCAGCTCCCAGAGGCTGGAGACCCTCCCGGGGCCGGAGACCGCAGCTCCTGCCAGCTGTCCGTCCTTGCTGTCCGCCCTCCGGCCTCCTCTTGCCTAGGTGTGGGAAACAGCCCAGGGCTCCTCTCGGGGGAGGGACCAAATAAACCCTGTTGTAGCCACGTCATGTCATGTCATCATGTCGTCAAGTCATGACCCACCACACAGCTGCTGAAGCAAGAGGAGGAGCCTCCTGACTCCTGTGACAGGACGCCTCCTAGGTACACAGGTAAGTGAGAAAAGTGGGAAAACAGTGCATGCTCCTTTTGCATAAGAAAGGAGGAGGGAGTTGAGGGAAATTGGAAGGGGAGGTGAACCATGAGAGACTATGGACTCAAAAACAATCTGAGGGTTTTGAAGGGTGGGGGGGTGGGAGGTTGGGGAAACCAGGTGGTGGGTATTAGAGAGGGCACGGATTGCATGGAGCACTGGGTGTGGTGCAAAAACAATGAATACTGTTACGCTGAAAATAAAAAAAAATTAATAAAAAAAAAGAAAGGAGGAATTAGAACCCTTGCATTTGTGCGGGCTTGCAGAAGCTGGGGAGGTATAGCAGAAGCTAATTCATCGTCCCCCATAAGGGCTGGGGCGAGGGAGGGGCAGGGGGGATGAAGGTGGTGAGCCAGAAGTGAGCAACAGATGGCCCCCCAGCCACAGAGAAAGAAGTCTGAGGCCAGAAGGGGTTAGTGGACCAAGAGGGTGACATCCTGTGTGCAGGTGACATTTGCTAGGAGACTGGGGTCTGTGTGACGGAAACTTGAGAGGTCCTGAGTTTGGGGTCACGGGACATGAGGGAGATACTACGATGTGCTTGTGCAGCCGAGTTTGGAGAGGTCACAGTGTCCGGTCTAGGGCAGCCCTGTTACCTGCGGGATGTGGGACAGACTGGTCTCTTGTGGAAGGTGTTATGGGCTGGACCAGGTCCCCCAAATTCATATATGGAAGCCCCAACCGCAGTACCTCAGAATCTGACTGCGTACGGAAATAGGGCCCTTAAAGATGTAATTAAGTTAAGGTCACATCATTCGGGTGGGTCTGAATGGATAGGACTGGTGGGTTTCTAAGAGGGCTTCAGGACACAGGCCCAGAGGAGAAGGCTATTGGCCAGCCGAGGAGTGTGGCCTCAGAAGAAACCCATCTTGCTGACTCTTGGCTCTGGGACTTATAGCCTCTGGGACTGTGAGAAACGCTAGGGCCACTGGTCTGGGGAACTCGGCTATGGCCGCCCTGGCCAATCAGCACAGGCTACTGGGGGACAAGGAGGTCAGCGTTGCGAAGAAGAGGTGAGCACAGGAGGGAAGGCGGGCAAGGTGGGGAAGAGGGGAAGAGGAGGGCCGGAGGAACCTGTGGGGAAGGGACGATGGCCTGGGCTGAAGGCAGCAAGTCTCTCCTTTCTCTCCTGAATTCCCATTTCCCCTGGGCCAGCCTTCCCCAGAGCCATTCTCTCAATGTCCCTCTGTTCCGAGGCAGTCTCAGCCCCTCCCCACCATCTGACGGCCCATTGTGTCCACAGGGCTGGTGGGGCACTCCGAGGGGAGTTTCTCCTGCTCCCCTCCACCCGGGGAGGGGACAGCAGGCCTTGGAAGGGGTGGTGGGTGAGCAGCAGGCCCAGGAGGGGGTGTAGGCCAGGAGGGGGGAGCAGCCTGGGAAGGGGACACAGGTTGGGGGTGGTGAGGATGGGCTGGGCAGACGGGAATTGGGAAGTCCCTGGGCCCCAGGAGCCATCTCCTACCCTCCCTCCCACCCCAGCCCTGCGGCAGCTGGGCTGGTGTCCTCCCCGCCGCAGGCCTTTGTGGTTCCAGTTTATTTTCCAGTTAATGAAACGGAGGGAGGCGTAGTCACCTCTGCTGTCCCTGGNCCAGTTAATGAAACGGAGGGAGGCGTAGTCACCTCTGCTGTCCCTGGTGATGCTGTGCTGCCAGAGGCATCTTGTCCGGAGGCTGCAGTCTGAGCCCCAGCATCCCAGGTCACAGCTGCCAATCGTGGCCCACCTGTGCAGGTGAAGGGGCCTGGTGGCAGCTGGTTGGGAGTGGGGGATGGAAAGGAAAACCTAATGTTGCCCTTGTTGTTTGCTGACTGTGTGTCCCCCAGCAAGTCGTCAGCTTCTCTGCGTGTAAGAGGAGCTCAGGAGTCTGGGGATCCTGCTTCCCTCCAGAGCAGGAAGGTGAGGGCAACAGGACTTAGAGCAGGACAGAAAGGAAACAAGTCTCTGGGTTGTGTCCAGACTTGGCAGCCTCCCAGCTGAGCAACAGTGTGCAGATTACCTAACATCCTGGGGGACTTTTCTCCTTCATCTGTAAAATGGAGGAAACAAGATGTTATTAGAGGGTAAATGAGATAAATTACAGCAAAGCCTTGGAATAAAGTAGGCACAGAGCAAACTCCAGGAAAATGCTACCATCACTGTCACCACCACCGCCATCACCACCACCATCACTATCACCACTACACCACCACCAACACCACTGACACTATCACCACCATCACCACCACCACCATCACCACCACCACCACCACCACCACCACCACCACCACCATCATTACCACCAACACCATTACCATCATCACCACCA
>NW_019155535.1:0-344 GCF_002288905.1 Enhydra lutris kenyoni | reverse complement strand
CATTACCATCATCACCACCATCATCACCACCACCACCACCATCATTACCACCAACACCATTACCATCATCACCACCATCATCACCACCACCACCACCACCACCACCATCATCACCACCAACACCACCACCACCACCACCACCATCACCACCACCATCACCACCATCACCACCACCACCACCACCACCACCACCACCACCACCACCACCACCACCACCACCACCACCACCATCACCACCACCACCACCACCATCATCACCACCACCACCACCATCATTACCACCATCACCACCATCATCACCACCACCACCACCACCACCACCATCATCACCACCAACACCATTA
>NW_019155534.1:0-5424 GCF_002288905.1 Enhydra lutris kenyoni | reverse complement strand
GTTCCCACAAGCATGAAATGGGTCCCGCTATTGGCTGGCCGACAGGGGATTGGGTCTCGGGCTGTGTTACACAGAGCTTCAGTTCACAGGGCGACCTATGATATCAGGGTGCCCTTAAGGGCCGTATGCTTGGACGCTCATTGGGGATTTGGGCAGACCTGTAGGATATTTCTTCTTTCTGTTGCCCTGGTAGAAGACTGCTTTGTGACTCCAGAATTCCCAAGGTGGAGGGCTTGGTGGCAGAGCTTGTGAGGATCGAAATCTGAAAACACAGGCTATGGTTATGTTCAGTGCCGAGGGCATGACAGTACCAATGTGCAGCAGCTGTTTCAAGATCTCCAGCACCTGAGGATGGGCGAGGGTGAGATGTCTGCTCACACTGGAATTTGTATCCATGATGGCCAACGAATGCTCGGGTGGCCTCAAGAAGCCTTGGAGGCTTATCCAAGCTGGAGCTTGTGAGCTGCTCCAAACCACAAGGTGTCCTTCTGCGGGACAGGGGAAGTCAGTTTAGAGGTCTCCCACATGGAAAGATTTGATAGCAGAGCTCTCCGAATGGATGCCTGGAAACCCCACCTCGCGTTACCACAGCAGCCAAGGAACAGGGCAGCTGTGATCCGCTGCCTCTGGTTCGAAGTTCTAAGTGATCTGAGTTGACAGAGGTTCTCAGTCTGACGGGTCCCAATGATGCTTGGTGTCCAGGGAGACCTTAGAATGTGGCTGTGGCTCTGGGGCAATGCAGGAATCTCCAGGGCTGAGGGTTGTTCCCCGTTCTCAAGAGCAAGGTCTCCTGCAAGAGACCAGAGAGATTGTATTGTATGGTTAGGGGCCACACGTTGGGCCATAAGTTGGTTTTCCAGAACAGGCCTGAGGGACAGAGGCCTGAAAACCTAAGCTAGGTGTTGGATGAGGTTCTAGGGGCATATCAGGTTCAATCTTCAGATTCAGGTCCATTGACGTGCGTTTCTTCCTGCAGGTAAGTGCTGAAGGTGTGTAAGTCAGACTGCGCATTTTTTCCAGAACAGCCTATGAAATTGGTGTGTGTTCAGGTGGCTTGAACGATTCTCCCATTCTGGAAGGTTTGAGCAACTGAGATGTGCAGAGTTCCCTCGGGAGAGTAGGCCCAGTGATGCTGTTTGGTTCTGGAGGTCCCATCCTAGAGGGCATGTGGACACAGCTTTGGGAACCAAGTCTTCAGACAGCAACTCGGGGAAGAATTAGGAGCGAAGTTATGGCAGGCCCGATGTACAGACCCTGAAAGCAGCTCCTCAGGGTTTGCAATTCGGATGCCTGGGAGCAGTAGCAGAGGCTTTTCTGTCTGGACTCTATATCTAGGATGGCCTCAGAATGATAGGGTTGCTACATGGGTCCATGGGAGATTCATCCTATCTGGGGTTTTTCCCCGGCTCCAAAGAGTTTGCTGTCTTTCTGGGGGAAGGGAAGAGTGCTGTTTTACACGTCTGGTGTCCCGCCCAAACAAGGATTCCAGAGTGGGGTTGTGGGTCACGTGGCCTGGACAACCCCACCAAGGGTTCGGATTTGGGCCAAGAGGCACGAGAGGCCTGCTCTCTGGCTTCCTGTTCCAGCCCCCATCAGGGTGTGCTTTAAAGGGGTCTCAGGCTGAGGGTCACAATGGCTGCTTCTGCCCAGCTGCCACTCCTGAGTCGGCGTGTTCTCATGGGCCATGTAGCTGGCTCCCACTCTAGAGTAATACAACCATCTCCACATGTACATTCCTGCCATGAGGAACGAGGAGTACTCTGCTGTGATTCAGGTTCCCCAATAGGCAGGGATTTGCGCTACCTTCTGGGGTCAGATACCTTCATATCCAGGTTCGCAGGAGATGACGGGCTCTGAGCAAGACAGAGCCCACCTGCAGGATATGGGTCGCGCTATGTGACTGGATGACAGGAGGCCAGGGCTCGGGCTGTATCAGACAGAGCATCAGTTCACAGGGCGGCCTATGATATCAGGGTGCCCTTGAGGGCCCTGCTGCTGGACCCTCATCTGGGGATTCTGGGCAGACCCGTAGGGCATTTCTTCCTTCCGGTGGGCAGGCAGAAGGCAGCTTTTTTTTCCAGAATTCCCAATATGGATGGCCTGCTGGCAAGATGTGTGAGGATGGAAGCCTGAAAACAAAGCTATGTTTATGTTCAGTGCCGAGGCCATAACAGTTCCAATGTGCAGCATCTGTTTCGAGATCTCAAGCACCTGCGGACGATCGAGTGTGAGATATCTGCTCACACTGGAATTTGTATCCATGATGGCCAACGAACGCTCGTGCGGCCTCAAGAAGCCTTGGCGGCTTTCCCAAGCTGGAGCTTGCGAGCTGCTCCAAACAGCAAGGTGTTCTTCAGCGGGACAGGGGAAGTCCAGTTAGAGGGTTCCAGGATCCTCATATGGAAAGATTCGATAGCAGAGCTCTCCGAATGGATGTCTGGAAACTCCACCTCCATTACCACTGAAGCCTAAGAACAGGGCAGCTTTGATCCAGTGGCTCTGCTTCGCAATTCCAAGGGTTCTGAGTTGATGGAGGTTCTCAGTCTGACGGGTCACAATGCTGCTAGGTATCCCGGGAGTCCTTAGAATGTGGTTGTGGCTCTGGAGCCATGCAGAAACCTCCTAGTCTGTGGGTGGAACCTCGTTCCCAAGAGCAAAGTTTCCTTCTCGGGACCATAGGGGTTCTACTGTATGGCTCAGGGACCACACGTTGGGCCATATGTTGCTTTTCCAGAACAGGCCGGAGGGACGGAGGCCTGAAAACCTAAGCTAGGTTTTGGATGAGGTCCTAGGGGCATGTCAGGTTGAATCTTCAGACTCAGACCCATTGACGTGGGTTTCTTCCTGGAGGTAGGTGCTGAAGGTGTCTCATACTGCGCCTTTTTTCCAGAGCGGCCTATGAAATTGGGGTGGGTTCAGATGCCTTGCAGGTTTCTCCCATTCTGGATGGTTTGGGCAACTGAGACGGGCAGAGTTTCCTCGGGAGAGCAGGCCCAGTGATGCGGTGTGGTTCTGGGGGTCCCATCCTGGAGGGCATGTGGTCAAGGCTTTGGGAACCAAGTCTTCCGACAGCAACTCGGGGAAGAATTAGGGGCGCGATTAGGGCAGGCCCGATGTGCAGGCCGTGTAAGCAACTCCTCAGGATTTGAAATTCAGGTGCCTGAGAGGCAGGAGCAGAGGCTTTTCACTCTGGACTGTATACCTAGGATGGTCTCGGAATGGACGGATGAGATCATGGGTCCATGGGATATTCTCCCTTTCAGGGGTTTCTGCCAGGCTCCCAAGAATTTGGTGTTTTTCTGGGGGAAGGGAAGAGTGTTTTTTCCATCTCAGGGCCATGACATACAGGGATTTCAGAGACGGGTTGTGGGTCACGTGGCCGGGATAACCCCACCAAGGGTTAGGATTTGGGTCTAGGGGCACAATAGGTTCTCTCTGTGGGATCCTGGTCCAGCCCCGACAGGATGTGCCTGAAAGGGTTTTAAGGCTAAGAGTCACATAGCCTGTTTGTGCGCAGTTGCCCCTCCTGAGTGATTGTGGTCTCATGGGCCATGCAGGTGGCACCCACTCTGAAAGCAGTACCACAATACCAACATCCACTTTCCTGCCATGGGGAAGGAGGAGTACTCTGCTGTACTTTAGGTACACACAATGGCAGGGTTTTGCACTACCTTCTGGGGTCAGATACCTGCATACCCAGGTTGGATGGAAATAACGGGCTCGGGCCAAGGCAGTTCCCACCAGCGGGATATGGGCCCCGCTATCTGGCTGGCCGACAGGAGATTGGGTCTCGGGCTGTGTTACACAGAGCATTAGTTCACAGGGCGACCTATTATATCAGGGTGCCCTTGAGGGCCGTGTGGTTGGACGCTCATTTGGGATTTTGGGAAGACCTGTAGGACATTTCTTCTATCTGTTGGCCAGGTAGAATCAGCTTTGTGACTCCAGAATTCCCAAGGTGGAGGGCCTGCTGCCAAGCTTGTGAGGATCGAAATCTGAAACCACAAGCTATGGTTATGTTCAGTGCCGAGGGCATGACAGTTCCAATGTGCAGCAGGTGTTTCAAGATCTCCAGCACCTGAGGATGGGCGAGGGTGAGATGTCTGCTCACACTGGAATTTGTGTCCATGATGGCCAACGAATGCACGCGTGGCCTCAAGAAGCCTTGGAGGCTTAACCCAGCTGGAGCTTGTGAGCTGCTCCAAATCACATGGTGTCTTTCTGCGGGACAGGGGAAGTCAGCTTAGAGGTCTCCTACATGGAAAGATTCGACAGCAGAGCTCTCCGAATGGATGCCTGGAAACCCCACCTCGCGTTACCACAGCAGTCAGGGAACACGGCAGCTTTGATCCGCTGTCTCTGGTTCGATGTTCCAAATGATCTGAGTTGACAGAGGTTCTCAGTCTGACGGGTCCCAATGCTGCTTGGTGTCCAGGGAGACCTTAAATGTGGCTGTGGCTCTGAGGCCATGCAGGAATCTCCTTGGCTGAGGGTTGGTCCCCGTTCTCAAGAGCAAGCTTTCCTTCTCGAGAGCAGAGGGATTGTATTGTATGGCTAGGGACCACTCGTTGGGCCATAAGTTGTTTTTCCAGAACAGGCCTGAGGGACAGAGGCCTGAAAACCTAAGCTAGGTATTGGATGAGGTTCTAGGGGCATATCAGGTTCAATCTTCAGATTCAGTTCCATTGACGTGAGTTTCTTCCTGCAGGTAGGTGCTGAAGGTGTGTCAGTCACACTGCGCATTTTTTCCAGAGCAGCCTATGTAATTGGTGTGGGTTCAGGTGCCTTGAACGATTCTCCCATTCTGGATGTTGGAGCAACTGAGATGTGCAGAGTTCCCTCGGGAGAGCAGGCCCAGTGATGCTGTTTGGTTCTGGAGTTCCCATCCTGGAGGGCATGTGGACACGGCTTTGGGAACCAAGTCTTCAGACAGTAACTCGTGGATGACTTAGGAGCGAAGTTATGGCAGGCCCGATCTGCAGACCCTGAAAGCAGCTCCTCAGGATTTGCAATTCGGATGCCTGGGAGCAGTAGCAGAGGCTTTTCTGTCTGGACTCTATATCCAGGATGGCCTCGGAATGATAGGGTTGCTACATGGGTCCATGGGAGGTTCTTCCTATCTGGGGTTTTTCCCCAGCTCCCAAGAGTTTGCTGTCTTTCTGGGGGAAGGGAAGAGTGCTGTTTTCCACATCAGGGGTCCCGCCCAAACAAGGATTCCAGAGTGGGGTTGTGAGTCACATGGCCTGGACAACCCCACCAAAGGTTCGGATTTGGGCCAAGAGGCACGAGAGGCCTGCTCTCTGGCTTCCTGGTCCAGCCCCCATCAGGGTGTGCTTTAAAGGGGTCTCAGGCTGAGGGTCACAATGCCTGCTTGTGTCCAGAAGCCCCTCCTGAGTGGGCGTGGTCTCACGGGCCATGTAGCTG
>NW_019155533.1:0-5425 GCF_002288905.1 Enhydra lutris kenyoni | reverse complement strand
AAGTGGTGGGCCTGCCTCTTCCCCAAAATGGGAGGGCAGGGGTAACAAGTGTTCTCCAGTGCTTACTTCCCTTGCTACCTCACTGAAGCTAAAGCTGCCTGTAAGGTCAAATTATAGGAGATGAACTTTCTTTTTTTTTTTAACTGGTAGGTGGGTTTTTTGTTTGTTTGTTTTTAATCTTAGTCCCCATCCCTATGTTCTGGCTAGCTGAATTGCCCTGGGATTGAATGAACTTGTTAGGTTCCTGGTTTCTTTTTGTCTAGCTATAACTTTTGTACCACCTACTTCATTAGATTGGAGTTCACAGCACTAGGATTTCATTTGCAGGCAAAACAAGTTGATCTTCTGTAAGGACCTATTTTATATTTCTATTTTAGCCAGAGGCTTCCATTGAAGTTAAACAATAACTTTGTTGTTTAACCCTTAAACTGTCCCGGCTCTTCTTCACCCAAGGGACTTAAAAACAAGTCCCAGAAACCAGCTCCAGGTGTGAAGGCCAAGAAAAACAAGGCTGTACCCACCTCCAGTCTAGCCCTGACATAAGTACAGCCACCTTGGCAAAGCAAAAGCTGGCACCTTGCACTGTAAGAGTGGGTTAGCATAAGAATGGCCATCCTGAAGGCCCAGAAGCCATTTTACTGAGCGTCCCTAACCAGCCCACATGTGCATATAACTTGAGATAAGAGAAAGTAGCTAAAACCTAGGAAACAACTTAATCATATACCACCAGGGCGGTTAGGCGATGGCACCACAGGGACCAAATGTTAAAGATAAACAAATGGTTAACTTGCAGAGATCACAATCCTGCATGACAGGAGTTTCCCTTGGTTTGCAAATGTCCTGGTGATTTACAACAAAAAGGCTATCTCTTCAATGGCCCAATTTCCAGAGACAAAGGGCTCAGTTCCTCAAGGCCTAAGGTCGCCCTCCCCGCCATAAAACTGAAGGAGGCTGAGGCAGAAGGAAATGTAAATAAAGTTAAATTTCTTCTATACCTAAATCTCACTTAACCGCCAGGATGGCGCCAGGGTGATCCCGGGGTGGCAAAAGGTTAAACAAAGTTAAACTGTCAAAGTGGGGTCCAAGATATGTATGTAGCTATGGAAAAGTGCTTTGAAAATGCTATATAAACCCTTGGCTTTGAGTGCTTGGGGTCCTTGTTGAAACCCGCTGCGCCGGGCGGATACTTGGACCCCAGCTAGCTGGAAATAAACCTTGCTGTGTGACTTGCATTATCGAGAGTGTTCTCTGTCTAATTGAGGGGTGGTCGACTCCGTACCCTAACACTTCCAGTTCAGAGAATGCTTGGATGTGATTAAGGCTTTTGCTTTTTAAAGGTGGATGTGAGCTGTCCTTGAGTGCTGCATCTCTCCACTACACTAGGTGAAGGAGGAATGTGACCAGATTTGCTCTGTCCCCTCCAATTCTAGAGTCCTTAGCTTCTCCGCCGCATTAGAGTCTGGGTTGAAAATACCTTTTCAGTCTTGTCATGTCTTTGTGTTTTGGCTATTGGAATGAAGTTTCATATGGCTCCGTAGTTATCAGTCTAGGCAGACCATCATTAGAATCACCTGGGGAAATTTGTAAAAATACAGTTCCAAAGCCTACAGTGCCAGAGATTCTGAACAAGTGCATCTAGGATGGACCCCCCAGTGATGAGGGAGCAGGAGGCTGGCTGAAGACAAAGCAAAAGCTGGCACCTTGCACCCCCTCTCCACCCGCTCCCCTCGGTAATGTGTATGACATTCCTCAGGCACCCCTGACTGCCAAAAGCGAGAAACAAATAGTTCACTTGCAGAAATCACAATCCTGCAAGACAGGAATCTCCCTTGGTTTACAAATGTCCTAGAGATCTACAAAGAAGTTACCTTATCCATAGCACAATTTTCAGAGGGAAATAACTCAGTTCCTCAAACCCTAATGTCACCCTCCCCTCCATAAACAAACTGAAGGAGGCTGAGGTAGAAGGAAATGTAAATATAGTTAAATCTCTTCTGAACCTAAATCTCACTAACAAAGACGCTTGATAGCAGAAATGTGAATGGCTTGCCAAAAGAACATTGATTCTAGAACTTCATCACTAGAGATCTCTGTGCCAGGTCTTTCCAAGGTTTTTCTCTCATCTGTTCCTCATTTCTACCAGACCCTTCCTGGAGCCATTTTTTTTTGTTTTCTTTTTTTTTTTTTTTTTTTTTTTTCTTTTTTTTTTTTTTTCTTTTTTACCATCCTAGCATCTGTCATATTTAGGCTGTGATCAACACACTCTGGTCACAGAATGTTAATCTGAGAAGCAGTCATTGTAGATAACTCAGTGTATGGGAAATTGGGAAGACCTATTGGTTTCTCAGTTGGATTTACTTGGGTCCTTTGGATCAGACTGACTTTTGCCTTCTGTAACTGCTCCTTGACTATCAGCTGATGCTCCCAGGCCTACCATTTCCTCCTATGGCATACCCTTGAGCTGTAACACAGCCAGGGAAAGAGTACCTCTTACTTGGCACATTGGTTCTAACCCAGATCAGGGTCTTGATTACTGTGATATAGCTTGCCCTTGACCCACTCTAGGTTCCATCAGAGTGTTTAGGCTGCGTGAGTTGATCCATTGCACTGAGTGTCTTTTCAAGGAAGATTTTTGGGGTCTAGTTTGTTCAAGGATAGAGGGGGATTCCTGGGTCTCCTCTTGATTAGAATGAACTTTTTAAGTTCTTCCCTGCATGAAATGGAAATTATACTTTCTTTGGGACTTAGAAACGGAAAAAAAAATCACTCCCCTTTCTTCTCACTGCATTTTAGACTTCTAAAAATAAATGTCAGGATATCTTTTTTTTTTTTCCATGCTAGTTTTAAGCCTAATATTCAAATTTGTGTTAGGGAAGGGAGTAAGAAGGTAGGAAAGTAATATTTCTTTAGCATCTGCTATGTGTCAGGTACTGTTCCAGATAGTCTCCTATAACTACTTTCATGGTAGGTGTTATCCTTTGTCCTGATGAGGAAAAAAGGCTTAGAGGCATCAAGTAGATAAAGCAAGGCCACAAATAGAGTAACAAGTGGAGTCAGGATTGGAATTTAAGTTGAACTGAACTAGCCTGTTTATATGATATCAACTCTCTCTGTTAAAAGTGAGTGACTGTGAAGGACTGGTGGCTGGAAGAGCCACCTGTCCTCTGAACTAACGAATCAGCTGCATGTTTCTTTCCATTGCAGGATAGTGCGATGGTCCTTAGTGCAACCCATTGCTACAAGAAGTATGTCATTACTCTTCTGTATAAGCCCATCTGAAGGGATCCCTTCCTCTCTCCCAGGATTTAAGAGAAGCATTTCTCTTGCCTTTCTGGACTGGACCAGTCTTACCTAAGCCTGGAAGGCTAATTTGCTTTGAGGCTGGTATGTGTGTTTCAGAGCCTTTGAAATTGCAGATGGGAGCTTTATGAGTTCATGGAATTTATTTTAAGACAAAAACATATATGCATGTGTATATATATATGTGTGTGTGTGTGTGTGTGTGTGTGTGTGTGTGTATGATATATATATATATATATATATATATATATATATATATATAGTTAATGGAAGCCTCCTAGCTAGATGTGTTTTCTCTGCCTGTGGGGACTCACCAAGACCAGTTTGGGGGAGCTGCGGGGTAAGAACCATTACAGGAAGCTTTTTCTCTAAAATGGATGAAGAGTGAACTCTCAGGATCCTTGTTGGGTAGAGATTCTACCACTGCTACCTTGGCTTTCCAAGAGATGGGATTGTGCCAGACTTCTGCCCCACTTATAGTTGCCTTCTTGCAGGGGCAGCTTTCCCTTGCATGGGTTCTCTGTATTCCTAGAGTATGTGGCACTGTCTGTGCTTTCTGTGATACCAGATGCCCCACAGGAACCCTTTCTCATCTCATTTCATGTTTTTACTTTGATAACCTCCTTCAGATCCTATACCTGACCCATCCCTAATACAGAAGTCATTGGCCAGTGACCCCTTTCAAAGGCTATGTGAGACCTGACCTACCACACAGACTGGGGCTATCAGGAAGTCTCCTTTTTAGCCCAGCACAGGCCCAGGCCACTTTGTTACCACTTGTTTTCACTTCTGCTAAAGAAATATGTCTCAGCACTATAAGAAAGGCTGAGGGCAAAAGACTTACTTTCTTATTTTAGTTTAGTGCCACAGCTTATACTTTCTTGACACATTCCCATAGGTTAGTCCCACCTGGCCTGGCCCTGCTTCCATATTTTCTTTTGCAGAGCAGACAGCTTCAAAAGCGGGAGTGGAACCAGGGAAAACCTTAATGTCTTGTATCTTTGGGAGATTTTTATGTGCCTACATTTTTCTTTAATTAAAAAATGCCATTTTGGGGTGCCTGGGTGGCTCAGTGGGTTAAAGCCTCTGCCTTCAGCCCAGGTCACAGTCCCAGGGTCCTGGGATTGAGCCCCACATCAGGCTTTCTGCTCAGCAGGGAGCCTGCTTCCTCCTCTCTCTCTGCCTGCCTCTCTGCCCACATGTGATCTCTGTCTGTCAAGTAAATAAATAAAATCTTTAAAAAAAAATGCCTTTTCATTATTCTTAAGAGACTGAATAGGAAATTTTTAGGCTCTTGATAAATGGTCCCCAAGATTTTCTTCAACAAGAGAGAAGTAGTCTTGCTCTCTGTAGTCTTTCATTAATGTGGCCAACCCTGTGCACATCACTACACTAAACAGTGTCCTGGAAATAAATTAAGGTTCCTTTGCTGCACCTAAAAATTCCTTCATCTTAGACTCAATAGGCCAAGAAGCAAGAAGATACCCTTGGGGTTCCTAACCATGAATAGTATTGCTTCCCTGCACCAAGTACAAACAGGACCATTTTGTTTTTCTCTTTTTTTAAAGTGTTTGATGAAGAAGTAGGGTCAATGTTTCTCATTTGTGGAATGAAAAGTAGCTATCCAGTCCACTCTTAGGGATCAGAGAGAAAACATTTTTTTCCAAGTATCTGTCATTCTCCCATTAAGGATAAATGCAAGTCAAAACTTTCAACAGTGAAGGAAGCCAAACTTGATGCTTAAGGGACACCTTGACTGTTAGGATGTGCCCAGCCACACTGAAAGGGCACCCATAGGTCAGTTTAGCTACCTCCTGTCTTTCTTGTTCAAAGCGGATGACACAGCTATCTTTTGGTGTGTAGGCCTTAGATCCTGAGAGTGAGGCAGTAGGGCATGGGGTTGTCTTGCTGGGAATGCAAATTTCTAAGTGTTTTGGTGGTTACTTTCTTAGAGTAAATACTTGAGCTTTAAAACTTTGAGCTTTAGCCACTCGAGGCCCCTTTCTGCAGCAAAACACTTTTGTGGGAAACCCTGTGTGGTCCCAGCCACGTTTTGAGTGGTGTGTCATTATTAAAATCCAGGCCAAATCCTATTATAACCAACTCTCAAGATCTACACTGTCTT
>NW_019155532.1:0-5430 GCF_002288905.1 Enhydra lutris kenyoni | reverse complement strand
TTTTTTTTTGTGGTGAATTTCTCCGCCTTGTTATTTTGTCCAGATAAGAGTATATGAAGGAGCAAGTAAAATACTAAAAGGGTGGCAAAGACCCCAGAAAAATATGCTTTATCCAAATCAGAAGAGATCCCAAATCGTGGGGGGGAGAAAGGGGATAAAAAGAGGTTCAGGAAAGAAAAATAAAAGAAACATTAAAATAAAAGAAAACAAATAAAGAAAAAATATAAAAAAGAAAAAAATATATATATATTAGATAAACTAGTTAAAAAACGTTAAAAAAGAAAAGGGTAAAAGTTAAAAAAAATTTAGCAGCAGAAGAAAAAGAAATTGAAAAAGAAAAAAAAGAAATTAACTGCAAGACTAAAGAATCATGGGGAGAAAGCCATGAATTCCATGGTTTGCTTTCTCCTCCTCTGGAATTCCGCTGTTCTCCTTGGTATTGAAACTGCACTCCTTGGTAGGTGAACTTGGTCCTGGCTGGATTTCTTGTTGATCTTCTGGGGGAGGGGCCTGTTGTAGTGATTCTCAAGTGTCTTTGCCCCAGGCATTATTGCACCGCCCTTATCAGGGGCCAGGCTAATTATCCTCTAGGGTTTGCTTTCAGGAGCTTTTTTCCCCTGAATGCTTTTGGTAGAGTTCCAGAGGATGGGAATGAAAATGGCGGCCTCCCAGTCCTGCCCAGAGGAGCTGAGAGCTCGGGGCCCCACTCCTCAGTGTGCCCTCAGAGAATAGTGCCCAATTATTCCCGTCTCCCTGGCCTCCGGCCGCGCTCTGAGCTCACCGAGCCTGGGACCGGTTCAAGGTAACCCTGAGCTTAGAGCTCACTCCTCGGCTCTGTCTCTGTAGCTGGCTTCCCTGTTCTAATACCTGTAAGCTCTGTGACACTCAGACACTCCCGATCCTTCTATGACCCTGCGGGACCTGAGGCCACACTGACTCCGCGTGGGCTTCACCCTGGTTTAGCCTCTGGAGCGATGTCCCTCAGCGGAACAGACTTTTAAAAGTCCTGATTTAGTGCTCCGTTGCTTGGCCGCTTGCCGGGCTCCAGCCCCTCCCTCCGCAGTCTTTCTTCCCGTCGCTTTGGATTCACTTCTCCGCCAGTACTACTTTCAGAAAGTGGTTGATTTTCTGTTTCTAGAATTGCTCTTCTTCTTCTCTTTGACCTCCCGTTGGATTTGTAGGTGTTTGCAATCTTTAGATAAGCTATCTAGCTGATCTCCTGCTACCTGAAGTAGTCTCAGCCTGCTACTTCTCCACCATCTTGACTCCTCCTCCTGAGTCTGTTAACCGTAGCTAAGTTTGTAGAGAAAGGGCTGGGAAGAGTCTTAATTTTATACTTTCTTGTTCTGTTTTAGTTTTCTAAACAAAACGTGTGCATTCATCCCTATTTTATTTTTTTGAAAAAGTCATCAAGATTTCTCTGAATAACAGGATAATGATCTGTAATGATTATGGGCCATGGTGCTTTCTTTTTATAATTTTCTGTATTTTAATAAATATATATTATATATAATAAATAATTTTATATAATAAAGTAATATTTTAATAAAATTGGCAAATTTTATTTAAAATTGTAGTCATATTATTTTATTTTATTAAAAATTTTTTATTAGAGCGTGAGAGAGAGCGTGAGTGGGGAGAGGAGCAGAGGGAACAGAGGGAGAGGGAAGAGCAGACGCCCCTCTGAGCAGGCTCCCCGCTGAGCCCATCATGGGCTCAGTCCCGGGATCCTGAGATCATGACCTTAGCTGGAGGCAGATGCTTAACTGACTGAGCCTCCCAGGTACCCCTAGACATGTTATTTTAAAATTGCTTGTGAATGAGCCACATCTTTATCATTCTATATACAATGGAATATTACTCAACCATCAGAAAGGCTGAATATCTTCCATATTTGTGGACATGAATAGATTATGCTTAGTGAAATAAGTCAATCATAGAAAAACAATTATCATATGGTTTCACTCATATGTAGAACATAAGGAATAGTGCAGAGGACAGTAGGGGCGTGTGAGTGGGGAAATTGAATGGGAAGAAATCAAACAGGGAGACAAACTTCTTGACTCCCAGAAACAAACTGAGGGTTGTTGGGTTGGGGAGGATGGGGTAACTGGGTGATGGGCATTAAGTAGGGCATGGGATGTGACGAGCACTTGGTGTTACATTGAATTAATGAATCATTGAACTTCATTTCAAAAATGCATGATGTGCTATATCTTGGCTAATTGAATTTAAATTAAAAAGGTAAAAAAAAGTGAATGTCTCTTCAAATTCAGAAGGAAAAGAAAAGCCATAATAAATTGGGGTAGTAGCTAGCAGAAGCATCTCCTTTCATGAGTGCAGACCTCTGTGTCCCTACAGTGATAATATGAATCTTTGAGGATCAAGGAGAGGAATGAATCTAGAAGTATGGTTGCCAACAGACTTCTTCCAGAGAGTGAAGGAAAAAGGGCGAGGATATTGGCAGTCTCTAGGAATCATCGGCCACCCAGGCAGCCAACCTTTGAACTTTTAATAAGCATCACAGATATTTTCTTTTTTTTTTTTAAATATTTTATTTATTTATTTGACAGACAGAGATCACAAGTAGGCAGAGAAGCAGGCAGAGAGAGAGGGGGAAGCAGGTTCCCCGCAGAGCTCAGAGCCCGATGTGGGACTCGATCCCAAGACCCTGGGATCATGACCTGAGCCGAAGGCAGAGGTTTTAACCCACTGAGCCACCCAGATGCCCCATACACAGATCTTTTCGATTCAATGATCTAACAACTATGGCTTGATTAAAAATTATTAAATTATTGATTAAAAATTATTTTGCTGTCATTTTAAAGGTTGCTATTTCTTTCTATTTTGCTCTAAACTTTATTATCCCCTAATGTCAGAACCATGTAGTTAAACTCTGATGCTTCTTCATAAGTGAAAGAGTGGCAGTTCTATGAAGGAAAAGTAGAATTGAAGAGAATAATAGTGTCTCCTCTTTTCACTTGGCAAAGCCTGGGCGATCCTTCTCTATATCCCTGAACAACTTATAGCTTTGCCAGAATTATAACTGGAGGTCTTAGAAGGCATCTCATTTACACAGCTAGCCTTATAAGACCAAATTTATATGCTAGAAAGACAGCTTGGAAGATGCAGGCAGGTAGTGGAAACCAGAGTAGAAGAAAAATAAATGATCACTTGATATACCCGTATAGACACAGATGTTGAGAATCAATAGAAAAAAATGAGAAAGAGAATCCATTTCCAAGGCCAGGGCTGACACATTGTTTTATCAATGCATGTTTAAGAAATTTGTGTTGAAAGTAATTGACTTTTTAAAATTAAGATTTTGTTTATTTATTTGACAGAGAGACACAGCAAGAGAGGAAACACAAGCAGGGAGAGTGGGAGAGGGAGACACAGGCTTCCTGCTGAGCAGGGAGCCCGATGTGGGACTTGATCCCAGGACCCCAGGATCATGACCTGAGCCGAAGGCAGATAGATGCTTAACAACTGAGCCATCCAGGTGCCCCAGAAGTAGTTGACTTTATACCTTTCAATAAGAGTCTTAAAAACCATGGTATTTGGGGGTCCTTACTTTAGAACATCAATGATCTGATGGTCAGGATTCAAAATTTGAAGCTGTTTTAAGCCTACACTAAAAAAAAAAAATTCCTTGTGCTCTTCCAATCAATCTCCACATTTTTACTTCTTTCAGAGATTCGTTTTTCCTTCTGTTGAACACCAAAAAAGAAAAATTGTTTGTTTTGGAGAAGGATTCTGTTTTTTGGTCTCAGCATAATGGTTCTCAGGTTGATCCAAGTCCTTGTATATGTCAGTTTATTCTTCTGATTTTTGAGTAATACACTATTGAATGAATAGGTATTGATCAGTTCTTTTTTTAAATTAACATATAATGTATTATTTGCTTCAGGGGTACAGGTCTGTGATTCATCAGTCTTACACAATTCACAGCACTCACCATAGCACATACCCTCCCCAATGTCCATCACCCAGCCACCCCATCCCTCTCATCCTACCCCCCAGCAACCCTCAGTTTGTTTCCTGAGATTAAGAGTCTCTTATGGTTTGTCTCCCTCCTGATCCCATCTTACTTCATTATTCCCCTCACTACCCCCCATGATCCCCCGCCCTGCCTCTCAAATTCCTCATATCAGAGAGATCACATAATCGTCTTTCTCTGATTAACTTATTTCACTCAGCATAATACCCTCTAGTTCCATCCACATCATTGCAAATGGCAAGATTTCATCTTTTGATGGCTGCATAGTATTCCTGTGTGTGTGTGAATGTGTGTGTGTGTGTGTGTGTGTGTGTGTGTGTGTGTGTGTGTGTATCACCTCTTCTTTATCCATTTATCTGTTGATGGACATCTAGGTTCGTACCATAGTTTGGTTATTGTGGACATTGCTGCTATAAACATTCAGGTACACGTGCCCCTTAGGATCACTACATTTGTGTCCTTAGGTTAAATACCTAATACCTAGTAGTGCGATTACTTGGTGATAGGGTAGCTCTATTTTCAACCCTCTGAGGAACCTCCATACTGTTTTCTAGAGTGGCTGTACCAGCTTGCATTCCTACCAACAGTGTAGGATGGTTCCTCTTTCTCTGCATCCTTGCCAACATCTGTTGTTTCCTGACTTGTTAATTTTAGCCATCCTGACTGGTGTGAGGTGGTAACTCACTGTGGTTTTGATTTGTATTTCCTTGGTGCCAAGTGATGCTGAGCACTTTTTAATGTGTCTGTTGGCCATTTGGGTGTCTTCTTTGCAGAAATGTCTGTTCATGTCCTCTACCCATTTCTTGATTGGATTATTTGTTCTTTGGGTGTTGAGTTTGATAAGTTCTTCATAGATTTTGGATACTAGTCCTTTATCTGATGTCATTTGTGAATATCTTCTCCCATTGTGTCAGTTGTCTTTTGGTTTTGTTGACTGTTTCTTTTTCTGTGCAAAAGCTTTTGATCTTGATGAAGTCCCAATAGTTCATTTTTGTCCTTCCTTTCCTTGCCTTTGGTGATGTTTCTAGGAAGAAGTTGCTGCAGCTGAGGTCAAAGAGGTTGCTGCCTGTGTTCTCCTCAAGGATTTTGATGGATTCCTGTCTCACATTGAGGTCTTTCATCCATTTTGAGGATATTTTTGTGGGTGGTATAAGAAAATGGTCCAGTTTCATTCTTCTGCATGTGGCTGTCCAATTTTTCCCAACACATTTGTTGATGAAACTGTCTTTTTTCCATTGGATATTTTTTCCTGCTTTGTTGAAGATTAGTTGACCATAGAGTTGAGGGTCTATTTCTGGGCTCTCTATTCTGTTCCATTGATCTATGTGTCTGTTTTCGTGGCAGTACCATTCTGTCTTGATGATTACAGGTTTGTAATAGAGCTTGAAGCCTGGAATTGTGATGCCGCCAACTTTGGTTTTTTTTTTTTT
>NW_019155531.1:2241-5436 GCF_002288905.1 Enhydra lutris kenyoni | reverse complement strand
AAAAAAAAAAAAAAAAAAAAAAAAAAAAAGAAAAAAAGAAAAAAAAGAAAAAAAAAGAAACAATTAAAAAAAGAAAACCAAGAAAGAAAATATATAAAAAGGAAAAAAAATATATATATATTAGATAAACTAGTTAAAAAACGTTAAAAAAGGAAAGGGTAAAAGTTAAAAAAAACTTAGCAGAAGAAGAAAAATAAATTGAAAAAGAAAAAAAATTAAATTAACTGCAAGGCTAAAGAATCATGGGGAGAAAGCCATGAGTTCCGTGCTTTGCTTTCTCCTCCTTTGGAATTCCGTTGTTCTCCTTGGTATTGAAAGTGCACTCCTTGGTAGGTGAACTTGGTCCTGGCTGGGCTTCTTGTTGATCTTCTGGGGGAGGGGCCTGTTGTAGTGAGTCTCAAGTGTCTTTGCCCCAGGCGGAGTTGCACCGCCCTTACCAGGGGCCGGGCTGAGTAATCCGCTCGGGTTTGCTTTCGGGAGCTTTTGTTCCCTGAGCGCTTTCCATAGAGTTCTGGAGGGCGGGAATGAAGATGGAGGCTTCCCGGTCTCCGGCCCGGAGGAGCCGAGAGCCCGGGGCCCCACTCCTCAGTGCGCCCTCAGAGAACAGCGCCGATTTACTCCCGTCACCCTACCTCCGGCCGCGCTCCGAGCTGACCGAGCCTGCGACCGGTTCAAGGTAATCCCAAGCTTAGAGCTTACTCCTCGGCTCTGTCTCTGTAGCCGGCTTCCCTGTTCTAATACCTGTAAGCTTTGCGACACTCAGACACCCCCGATCCTTCTGTGACCCTGCGGGACCTGAGGCCACGCTGACCCTGCGTGGGCTTCACCCCGGTTAAGCCTCTGGAGTGATGTCCCTCAGCGGAACAGACTTTTAAAAGTCCCGATTTTGTGCTCCGTTGCTCCGCCGCTTGCCGGGAGCCGGCCCCTCCCCCCGTGGTCTATCTTCCCGTCGCTTTGGATTCACTTCTCCGCCAGTCCTACCTTTCAGAAAGTGGTTGATTTTCTGTTTCTAGAGTTGCTGTTCTTCTTCTCTTGGATCTCCCATTGGATTTGTAGGTGTTTGCAATCTTTAGATAAGCTATCTAGCTGATCTCCCGCTACCTGAAGTAGTCTCAGCCTGCTACTTCTCCCTCAGTGAAACTTCTGAAGGCAGACACCCATTCGTGGCAGTGTTTTCCCAATTGAGGAAAGAAGATAGAACAAGGAGGGCTCCTGGAAAGGGTGGATACTCTGCATTAAGTGCAGGGCACGGCCCTTAGGCTTCCAGATCTTGGAATTGCAGAGCAGGACATGTGGTCATCCAAAGAGTCTAACTCTGTCGAAAAGGCTTCAAACCTGGTAAGGGATGTGTGCATTAGGACAGTCTCATGACAGTTTTGAGAAGGTCGAAACATGGAAGCTGTTGGAACTGACTGTGTTGAAAACATGAAGAGTTGCGTATAGGGCCCAGGTCTTGGACTTCAATACCTGTGAACATAGGAAGGTCTGTGTTCAGTGAAACTTCTTCAGGCAGACAACCATTCATGGCAGTGTCTTCAATGTTGAGGAAAGAAGATAGAACAAAAAGGATTCTGGACATGTTGCATACTCTGAGTTAAGGGTAGGCCACGGCCCTTAGGCTTCCAGAACATGGAATTGCAGAGCACGACCTGTGGTCACCCAATCTACCTCTGTCAAAACTCTTCAAACGTAGTGAGGGAAGTGTGCTTTAGGACGGACTCGTAACAGTTTTGAGAGATTCAAATCATGGACGCTGTTGGAACTGACGGTGTAGAAAACATGAAGAGTCGCATACTTCGCCTGAGTCTCCAACGTCCATACTGGTGACCATACGAAAGACTGTGTCCAGTGAAACTTCTGAAGGTGGACATCCATTCGTGGCAGTGTGGAAGTGTCTTCCCAGTTGAGGAAAGAATATTGAACAAGGACAGATTCTGGGCAGGTTGGATACTCTGGGTTAAGTACAGGCCACGGCCCTTAGGCTTCCAAAACATGGAATGGCAAGGCACAACAAGTGGTCATCCAAACTGTCTAACTCTGTTGAAAAGGCTTAAAACCTGGTAAGGGATGTGTACTATAGGATGGACTCGTGACAGTTTTGAGCAGGTCGAAACATGAAAGCTGTTGGTACAGACTGTGTTGAAAACATGAAGAGTCCCTTACAGGGCCCTAGTTTCAGACGTCCATACTTATTACCATAGGAAGGTCTGTGTTCAGTGAAACTTCTACAGGTGGACACCTATTCAAGGCAGTGTTTTCCCAGTTGTGGAAAGAAGATAGAACAAGGAGGGACTCTGGACAGGTTGGGTTATCTGGGTTAAGAGCAGGCCACGACCCTAAGGCTTCCAAAACATGGAATGGCAGAACACAAACTGTGGTCATACAACCTGTCTAACTCTGTCAAAAAGGCTTCAAAACTGGTAAGGGATGTGTGCTTTAGGACAGACTCATGACAGTTTTGAGAAGGTCGAAACATGGAAGCTGGTGGATCTGACTGTTGAAGTCATGAAGAGTCGCATACTGGGCCCAAGTCTCCCGCTTCCATACCGGTGACTATAGGAAGTTCTGTGTTCCATGGAACTTCCTCAGGCAGACCCCCATTCGCAGGTGTGTCTTTGAAGTTGAGGAAAGAAGATAGAACAACGGCGGACTCTAGGCAGGTTGTATACTCTGAGTTAAGTGTAGGCCACGGCCCTTAGGCTTCCAAAACATGGAATACAGAGCAAGACCTGTGGTCATCCAGTTTACATCTGTCTAAATGCTTCAAACTTAGTGTGGGAGGTGTTCTCGAGGATGGACTCGCAACAGTTTTGAGAGGGTAGATAATGGAATCTGTTGTAACTGATGTAGTTGAAAACATGAAGATCGCATACTTCGCCGTAGTCTCCAACGTCCATACCGGTGACCATACGAAGGTGTGCTCAGTGAAAATTCATCACGTGGACACCCATTCCTGGCAGTGTCTTCCCAGTTGAGTAAAGAAGAGAGAACAAGGAAGACTCTGGGCAGTTTGGATACTCAAGGTTAAGTGCAGGCCATGGCCCTTAGGCTTTCAAAACATGGAATGGCAGAGCACAACCTGTGGTCACCCAAACTATCTACCTCTGTCTAAAAGGCTTCAAACATGGTAAAGGATGTGTGAATTAGGACGGACTCGTGACAGTTTTGAGAAGGTCGAAACATGGACGCTGTTCA
>NW_019155531.1:0-2033 GCF_002288905.1 Enhydra lutris kenyoni | reverse complement strand
TAGGCGTCCAAAACTTGGAATGGCAGAGCACGACCTGTGGTCAATCTAACTGTCTACCTCTGTCGAATAGGCTTCAAACCTGGTAAGGGATATGTATATTAGAACGGACTCACAACAGTTTTAAGAGGGTCAAAACATGGAAGCTGTTCAAACGGATGGAGGTGAAATCTTGATGTGTCGCGTACTTCGCCCTAGTCTCCGATGTCCATAATAGTGAGCATATGAAGGTCTGTGTTCAGTGAATCTTTGAAGGTGGACACCCATTCATGGAAGTATCTTCCCAATTGAGGAAAGAAGATAGAACAAGTATGGACTCTGGGCAGGTTGGACACTCAGGGTTAAGTGCAGGCCACGGCCCTGAGGTTTCCAAGACATGGAATGGCAGAGCACGACCTGTGGTCATCCAAGCTGTCTACCTCTGTCAAAAAGGCTTCAAACCTGGAAAAGGATGTGTGCTTTAGGACAGACTAGTGATAGTTTTGAGAGGGTTGAACCACGGAAGCTGTTGGAAGGGACTGTGTTGAAAATATCAAGAGTCACGTACAGGGCCCTAGTCTCAGACCTCCATACTGGTGACGATACGAAGGACTGTGTTCAATGAAACTTCTTCAGGTGGACACCCATTCATGGCAGTGTTTTTCCAGTAGAGAAAGATGATAGAACAAGGACAGACTCTGGACCGGTTGGAAACTCTTACAGGGCCCTAATCTCGGACATCCATACCAGTGACCATAGAAGGTCTGTGGTCTGTGAAACATCTTCAGGCAGACACCCATTCACACCAGTGTATGCGCAGTTGAGGAAAGAAGATAGAACAGGGACGGGCTCTGGGCAGGTTGGATACTCTGAGTTACGTGCAGGACACAGCCATTAGGCTTCCAAATAGTGGAATGGCAGAGCAGGAATGTAGTTATCCAAACTGTCGACCTCTGTCGAAAAAGCTTCAAATGTGGTAAGGGAAGTGTGTTTTAGGACGGACTCATGACAGTTTTAAGAGGGTCAGAACATGGAAACTGTTGGAACGGACTCTGTTGAAAACATGAAGAATCACGGACAGGGTCATAGTCTCGGACGTCCACACCTGTGACCACAGGAAGGTCTGTGTTCAGTGAAACATCTTTAGGCGGACCCCCATTTGCGGCAGTATATTCGCAGTTGAGGAAAGAAGATAGAACAAGGATGGACTCTGGGAAGGTTGTATACTCTGAGTGAAGTGTAGGCCATGGCCCTTAGGCTTCCAAAACATGGAATGGCAGAGCATGACCTGTAGTCATCCATTCTACCTTGTTGAAAACTCTTCATACATAGTGAGGGAAGTGTGCTTTAGGACAGACTCTCGAAAGATTTGAGAGGGTCGAAAATGGAAGCTGTTGGAACTGACGGTGTTGAAAACATGAATAGTCGAAATCTTCGCCCTAGTGTCTGACGTCCATTCCTGTGACCGTACGAAGGTCTGTGTTCAGTGAAACTTTTGAAGGCAGACACCCAATGGTGGGGGTGTCTTCCCAGTAGAGGAAAGAAGATAGAAGAACAAGGACGGACTCTGGGCAGGTTGGATACTCTGGGTTAAGTGCAGACCAAGGCCCTTAGGCTTTCAAAACATGGAATTGCATAACATGACATCTGGTCATGCAAACTGTCTACCTCTGTTGAAAAGTCTTCAAACCTGGTAGGGGTGTGTGCTTTAGGATGGACTCATGACAGTTTTGAGAAGGTCAAAACATGGAAGCTGTTGGAAATGATTGTGTTTAAAACATGAAAAGTCACGTATACAGCCCTAGTCTTGGACATCCATACTTGTGAGCATAGGAAGGACTGTGTTCAGTGAAATTTCAGGTGGACACGCATTCATGGCAGTGTCTTCCCAGTTGAGGAAAGAAGATAGAACAAGGACGGATTCTGGGAAGTTGGATACTCAGGTGTAAATGCAGGCCACAGCCCTTAGGCTTCCAAAACATGGAACGGCAGAGCACGACCTGTGGTCATCCAAACTGTCTACCTCTGTCGAGAAGGCTTCAAACCTTGTAAGGGAT
>NW_019155530.1:0-5449 GCF_002288905.1 Enhydra lutris kenyoni | reverse complement strand
TTGGGAGCCGGGGAAAAACCCCAGATTGGTAGAATATCCAATGGACCTATGTAGCAACCCTAACATTCTGAGGCCATCCTGGATATAGAGTCCACACAGAAAAGCCTCTGCTACTGCTCCCAGGCTTCCGAATTTCAAATCCTGAGGAGCTGCTTTCAGGGTCTGCAGCTCGGACCTGCCATAACTTCGCTCCTAATTCTTCCCCGAGTTGCGGTCTGAAGACTTGGTTCCCAAAGCCATGACCACATGCCCTCCAGGATGGGACCTCCAGAACCAAACAGCATCACTGGTCCTGCTCTCGCGAGGGAACTCTGCACATCTCAGTTGCCCAAACTTTCCAGAATGGGAGAAAACTTCAAGGCACCTGAACCCACACCAATTTCAAAGGCTGCTCTGGAATAAATGTGCAGTCTGACTGACACACCTTCAGCACCTACCTCCAGGAAGAAACGCACGTCAATGGACCTGAGTCTGAAGATTGAACCTGACATGCCCGAAGAAACTCATCCAATACCTAGCTTAGGTTTTTAGGCCTCTGTCCCTCAGGCCTGTACGGGAAAACCAACTTACGGCCCAACGTGTGGCCCCTAGCCATACAATAGAATCCCTCTGGTCTCGAGAAGGAAACCTTTTCTTGAGATCGGGGACCCACCCTCAGCCTAGGAGATTTTAGCATGGCCCCAGCGCCACAGCCACATTCTAAGGTCTCCCTGGACACCAAGCAGCATTGGGACCCGTCAGACTGAGAACCTCTGTCAACTCAGATCACTTGGAACTTCGAACCAGAGGCAGCGGATCAAAGCTGCCCTGTTCCTTGGCTGCTGTGGTAACGCGAGGTGGGGTTTTAAGGCATCCATTCAGAGAGCTCTGCTGTCGAATCTTTCCATGTGGGAGACCTATAAGCTGACTTCACCTGTCCCACAGAAGGACACCTTGTGGTTTGGAGCAGCTCACAAGATCCGGCTTGGATAAGCCTCCAAGGCTTCTTGAGGCCACCCGAGCATTCATTGGCCATCATGGATACAAATTCCCGTGTGAGCAGACATCTCACCTCGCCCGTCCTCAGGTGCTGGAGATCTTGAAACAGCTGCTGCACATTGGAACTGTCATGCCCTCGGCACCTAACATAACCATAGCTTGTGTTTACATATTCAATCCTCACAAGCTTTGCCAGCAGACCCTCCACCTTGGGAATTCTGGAGTCACAAAGCTGCCTTCTACCTGGACAACAGAAAGAAGAAATGTCCTACAGGTCTGCCCAAAACCCCCAATGAGCGTCCAACCACACGGCCCTCAAGGGCACCCTGATATCATAGGTCGCCCTGTGAACTAATGCTCTGTGTAACACAGCCCGAACCCAATCTCTTGTCGGGCAGCCAGATCGCGGGACCCATATCCTACAGGTGGGAACTGCCTTGGCCCGAGCCCGTTATTTCCATCCAACCTGGGTATGCAGGTATCTGACCCCAGAAGGTAGTGCAAAACACTGCCCTTGTGTGTACCTGAAGCACAACAGAGTACTCCTCCTTCCCCATGGCAGGAAAGTGGATGTTGATATGGTTGTACTACTTTCAGTGTGGGAGCCACCTGCATGGCCAATGAGACCACGCCCACTCAGGAGGGGCAACTGGGCCCAAACAGGCATTGTGACTCTTAACCTGAGACCCCTTTCAAGCACAGCCTGTCGGGGCTGGACCAAGATCCCACAGAGAGAAACTATTGTGCCCCTAGACACAAATCCGAACCCTTGGTGGGGTTGTCCAGGCCACGTGACCCACAACCCGTCTATGGAATTCCTGTTTGGGCAGGACCACTGAGATGGAAAACAGCACTCTTCCCTTCCCCCAGAAAAACACCAAACTCTTGGGAGCCTGGCAGAATCCCCAGAAAGGGAGAATATCCCATGGACCCATGTGCTCACCCGTCCATTCCGAGAACACCCTAGGTATACAGTGCAGAGAGAAAAGCCTCTGCTACTGCCTCCCTGGCACCCCAATTTCAAATCCTGAGGAGCTGCTTTCAGGGTCTGCACATCTGGCCTGCTATAACCTCGCCCCTAATTCTTCCCCGAGTAGCTGTCTGGAGACTTCGTTCCCAAAGCTTTGACCACATGCCCTCCAGGACGGGACCTCCAGAACCACACCGCATCACTGGGCCTGCTCTCCCGAGGAAACTCTGCCCGTCTCAATTGCCCTAATCATCCAGAATGGGAGAAGCCTGCAAGGCACCTGAACCCACCTCAATTTCATAGGCCTCTCTGGGAAAAAGGCGCAGTATGAGACACTGTCAGCACCTACCTCCAGGAAGACACGCAAGTCAATGGGCCTGAGTCCCAAGATTCAACCTGACATGCCCCTAGGACCTCATCCAAAACCTAGCTTAGGTTTTCAGGCCTCTGTCCCTCCGGCCTGTTCTGGAAAACCAACATATGGCCCAACGTGTGGTCCCTGAGTCATACAGTAGAACCCCTCTGGTCCTGAGAAGGAATCTTTGCTCTTGGGAACGGGGTCCCCCCACAGGCTAGGAGGTTCCTGCATGGCCCCAGAGCTACCGCCACATGCTAAGGTCTCCCTGGACACCAAGCAGCATTGTGACCCGTCAGACTGAGAACCTCCGTCAACTCAGATCCCTTGGAAGTGTGAAGCAGAGCCACTGGATCAAAGCTGCCCTGTTCCTAGGCTTCAGTGGTAACGGAGGTGGAGTTTCCAGGCATCCATTCGGAGAGCTCTGCTATCGAATCTTTCCATATGGGGATCCTGGAGCCCTCTAACTGGACTTCTCCTGTCCCGCTGAACGACACCTTGCTGTTTGGAGCAGCTCAAAAGACCCTGCTTCGGAAAGCCGCCAAGGCTTCTTGAAGCCGCACCAGCATTCGTTGGCCATCATGGATACAAATTCCAGCGTGAGCAGACATCTCACACTCGATCGTCCTCAGATGCATGAGATCTCGAAACAGACGCTGCACATTCGAACTGTTATGGCCTCGGCACTGAACATAAGCATAGATTTTTTTCAGACTTCCATCCTCACCCACCTTGCCAGCAGGCCATCCATATTGGATATTCTGGAAAAACAAAGCTGCCTTCTGCCTGCCCACCGGAAGGAAGAAATGCCCTTCGGGTCTGCCCAGAATCCCAAGATGAGGGTCCAGGAGCATGGCTCTCCAGGGCACCCTGATATCCTAGGCCGCCCTGTGAACTGATGCTCTGTCTGACACAGCCCGAGCCCCGGCCTCCTGTCAGCCAGCCACACAGCGCGACCCATATCCTACAGGTGGGCTCTGTCTTGGTCAGAGCCCGTCATCTCCTGCGAACCTGGGTATGCAGGCATCTGACCCCAGAAGGTAGCCCAAATCCCTGCCTGTGGGGGAACCTGAATCGCAGCAGTGTACTCCTTCTTCCTCATGGCAGGAATGTGGATGTTGAGATGGTTGTACTACTCTACGTGGGAGCCACCTACATGGCCCAAGAGACCACGCCCACTCAGGAGGGGCAGATGGGCACAAGCAGGCCTTGGGACTCTCAGCCTGAGACACCTTTAAAGCACACCCTGTTTGGGGCTGGACCAGGAAGCCAGAGAGCAGGCCTCTCGTGCCTCTTGGCCCAAATCCGAACCCTTTGTGGGGTTGTCCAGGCCACGTGACCCAAAACCCCACTCTGGAATCCTTGTGTGGCGGGACCCCTGACGTGGAAAACAGCACTCTTCCCTTCCCCCAGAAAGTAGGCAAAATCTTGGGAGCCGGGGAAAAACCCCAGATTGGTAGAACCTACCATGGACCCATGTAGCAACCCTATAATTCTGAGGCCATCCTGGATATAGAGTCCAGACAGAAAAGCCCCAGCTACTGCTCCCAGGCATCTGAATTTCAAATCCTGAGGAGCTGCTTTCAGGGTCTGCAACTCGGTTCTGCCATAACTTCGCTCCTAATTCTTCCCCGAGTTGCTTTCTGAAGACTTCGTTCCCAAAACCTTGACCACATGCCCTCCAACATGGGACCCCCAGAACCAAACAGCATCACTGGGCCTGCTCTCCCGAGGGAACTCTGCACATCTCAGTTGCCCAAACCTTCCAGAATGGGAGAAACCTTCAAGGCACCTGAACCCACACCAATTTCATAGGCTGTTCTGGAAAAAATGCTCAGTCTGATTGACACACCTTCAGCACCTACCTGCAGGAAGAAACGCACATCAATGGACCGAAGTCTGAAGATTGAACCTGACATGCCCGTAGAAACTCATCCAAAACCTAAGGGTTTACAGACCTCTGTCCCTCAGGCCTGTTCTGGAAAACCAACTTAGGGCCCAACGTGTGGCCCCCTAGCCTTACAATAAAATCCCTCTGGTCTCGAGAAGGAAACCTTGCTCTTCAGAACGGGGACCAACCCTCAGCCTAGGAGATTCCTGCATGGCCCCAGAGCCACAGCCACATTCTAAGGTCTCCCTGGACACCAAGCAGCATTGGGACCCGTCAGACTGAGAACCTCTGTCAACTCAGATCACTTGGAACTTCGAACCAGAGGCAGCGGATCAAAGCCGCCCTGTTCCTTGGCTGCTGTGGTAACGCAAGGTGGGGTTTCCAGGCTTCCATTCGGAGAGCTCTGCTGTCGAATCTTTCCATGTGGGAAACCTCAAAGCTGACTTCCCTGTCCCGCAGAAGGACACCTTGTGGTTTGGAGCAGTTCACAAGCTCCAGCTTGGATAAGCCTCCAAGACTTCTTGGGGCCATCCGAGCATTCGTTTTCCATCATGGATACAAATTCCAGTGTGGGCAGACATCTCACCCTCGCCCGTCATCAGGGGCTGGAGATCTTGAAACAGCTTCTGCACATTGGAACTGTCATGCCCTCGACACTGAACATAACCATAGCTTGTGTTTTCAGAGTTCGATCCTCACAAGCTTTGCCAGCAGGCCCTCCACCTTGGGAATTCTGGAGTCACAAAGCTGCCTTATATCTGGCCAACAGAAAGAAGAAATGTCCTACAGGTCTGCCCAAAACCCCCAATGAGCGTCCAACCACACGGCCCTCAGGGCACCCTGATATCATAGGTCGCCCTGTGAACTAAAGCTCTGTGTAACACAGCCCGAGAACAATCTCTTGTCGGCCAGCCAGATAGCGGGACCCATATCCTGCTGGTGGGAACTGCCTTGGACCGAGCCCGTTATTTCCATCCAACCTGGGAATGCAGGTATCTGACCCCAGAAGGTAGTGCAAAACCCTGCCATTGTGTGTACCTGAATCACAACAGAGTACTCCTCCTTCCCCATGGCAGGAAAGAGGATGTTGATATGATTATACTACTTTCAGAGTGGGAGCCACCTGCATGGCCCATTAGACCACGCCCACTCAGGAGGGGCAACTGGGCACAAACAGGCATTGTGACTCTTAGCCTGAGACCCCTTTTAAGCACAGCCTGACGGGGCTGGACCAGGATCCCACAGAGAGAACCTA
>NW_019155529.1:4178-5452 GCF_002288905.1 Enhydra lutris kenyoni | reverse complement strand
TATTGTAGAGGGCACGGATTGCATGGAGCACTGGGTGTGGTACAAAAATAATGAATACTGTTACACTGAAAAAAAAATTAAAGAAAAAAAAGAATGGCCATCCTCAAGGTGTCTGTATCCGGTGAGAAAACTAATTGAAATCAACCACATTTACGCCCCTAAAACAAGGCTCCAGAAATTTCTTTGAAAGATTTTCTTTCTTGATTTGAGAGAGAATGTTTGAGAAGAGCAAGAGAGAGGAGAAGGTCAGAGGGAGAAGCAGGCTCCCCAAGGAGCTGGGAGCCCAATGCCAGACGAGATCCTGCAAGTCAGGGGACATGACCCTGAGCCCAAGGCAGTCCATCAGCCAAGGGAGCAAAGAGGAGTGCGTCTCCAGAAATTGGTCAACAAGAGCTGAGGCGCACCTGGGCGGCACCCTCAGTGAAGTGCCCAACTCTTGGTTCTGGCTCAGGTGGTGATCTCAGGCTCTTGCCATTGAGCCCTGAGGCAAGCTCTGGGCTCAGAGCACAGTCCACTAGGACTGTCTCTTGGTCCTGCCCTTCCCACCTCCCCCACTCACGTGTGCTCTTTCCCTAAAACAAACCACGAAAACCCTTCTCAGAAATGAAAAGGGTGGAGAGTGGGAGGGGTGGGGAGAGAAACTACCAGCCCCGGGGCGAGCGGTAGGAGCCAGAGATGCTGCCCGCCCTACCAAGGCCCGTTCCCTCAGCAGCCGCCTCTGCAGCCCCTGCCACAGTTGCCACCACCTCAGGGAGCAGCTGAGCCCAGGGAGCCTTGGTGCTAGCAGAGAGTAGCGCCTCCAGGGCATTCTGAGCACACTTGCTTGAGGGGGCGGGGCCGCAGATTGGTCCAGGGAGGAGATGGAGGTGGTTCCCAGGTTCCCGCCATGGTGGGAGGGGCAGGCATGATGTGCAGGGAGATCCCCACGGGACTGTCAGAGCCGCTGCAGGGCTTCACGCTGGATGTGGTGAGGCACCACCCAAGGACTCAGCCTTGCATCTGGCTCTTTGCTTACCAGGGAGCCTGTTTTCCCCTCACTCTCTGCCTGCCTCTGTACCTACTTCTCATCTCTGTCTGTCAAAGTAAGAAATAAAATCTTAACAAAAATAATAAAAAAAAAAACAACCCTCAATGTTCTTGTCGTTCATTAGGACCTCATGCATCAACATTTTCTTTTTACTTATGGAATGAAGGAATTGGTTGTTTGGTTGATGGATTTGACAGAACGAGAGAGACAGTGAGAGAGGGAGCCCAAGTAGAGAGGAGGGAGGACA
>NW_019155529.1:1952-3878 GCF_002288905.1 Enhydra lutris kenyoni | reverse complement strand
AGGATTTTCATTGTTTTGAAGTTACCTACCTTTCTTTCTTGATTCCTAGTTATCCTATCTAGATTTGAGTACAGTTCCTTAGCTGGTATCTCCATAGAGCCTTTCATCATTTTAGCCTTGTCATTGGGTGGGCAAGGCTTTTAGTTTTTAAACTTGGAATGAGTAGAGTCCAACTTCCCAACCTTTCTTGGGCTTCCCGTTTTTGGTGTCCTGTTGCACCATCTCTGCCACCTCCCCTAGATCCTAAAAATGTTTTCCTCTTGTATCTTCCAGAAAACGTGATGTCCTCTTTCATATTTAGGTTACATCAGTCTGGAAGAGCATTTTAGGTTCTTATGTTCCATGCAGATATTCATGTCATTTAGCACCGCTTTGTCAAAGTCTGCCCTTTTCTGTTTGTCTGTTTTCTCTGATCATTTCAAGAGTAATTTTGGAAGATATCCTATCCCATCAGATTCTCCTCTCACTCTCTTTCTCCCTCACTCTTGCTCTCGCTTCTTTCTTCAGATTTGCTGGGCAATGACGAGCCCCTTTCATTTCCATGGAAATAGAAGAATTGGCTTATCCACATACACAGGCACTGGATAGCTAGGAAACTGGGATTGCATTGAATCTCTCCATTAAAGTGTGGTCCATTCAAACTTTACAATACCGATCATCCAATCTATGAACCTGTTCTATTAACCTAGGTAACATATTAACATATTGGACATCCCATTGATTCAGATCATCAATTCCCCTTAGTCATCTTTGATGCTGTTCTGGATGGAAAGTTGCTGGGTAGAGACCGTATAAAGTGTTGGGATAGATGAAGTCTTCGTTTTGGTGCTCTCTTCAATAGGATTTTTCAACCTTTGTTCATATGTCACAGAATTCCAATGACTTTTTCTGGATTTTTAGCTTATATCCGATGACTTTGAGGAATTCACTTCCTGATTCTAATACTTGGTCCATTCTCTTAGACTATCTTTCTATACAAATTTCACTCCTTTTTTTCCAGTTGTTATACCTTCACTGTTTCCTCCATCACTTCTTCTACTCCCTAGGATGTCCCCTTCTAGGTTGCTAGGAGAGTTGTTCCATTTTAGGTGTTCAATACTACGGAATTTTGTCTCTGCCTTGGTGAGCTGATTCTGTATCTCGTAGAAGCAGCACATCATTATGTGTGTATGTGGGTATGGATGCAATCTAACCAATTGAATCTTTTCATGAGAGTATAGAAACCATTGACATTTCAGGAAATGACTGATCCCCTCAATTTTTGTCTGTTGTCTTGCAAATTGTTTGCTTCATCTCTTTTTTGTTAAGTTTTCAAAATACATTTATTTCATTAAATGTATTTAATTTAAATTTTTAATTTTAAAGGTTAGTTTAAATTTTTCATTTTAAATTTAAATTAAATGTATTTAAATTAAATTAATTTAAATTTAATTCATTTTTTTTTTCATTTCATATGCTGATATGTGTTGTCAGCTCCCCAATCTCTTGTCACTTAATGTAGATATAAAATCAGAAAAAGGAATGTAGACTTACAAAGAAGAACCATTTTGCTTTTATAGGCCCTTCTTTGAAAAGATTAGAGAATTTCTTTCACAAAAAGAAACAAATTCAGAAGGAAAGAATAGGATGAAAGTCACCTTCATCAGCCTATAAACAGATACTCAATATCCAAAAAATTGTAAACTCCAAAAAGATGCCAACTGTTTTTAAAAAAAAATGGCAGATGACATTAGGTAACAATAACTTTCATGGAGATTGAGGAGGTAGAGGTGGTCGAATTCTTCAGGAGGCACCAAAAGCATGCGAATAACCTTGTAATGAAAGGAAGGAAGACTAAGATTCGGAACAAACATGTTTTATGAGGCAAAAAAATATAAAATGAATATACATACACACACACACACACACACACACACACACACACAC
>NW_019155529.1:0-1945 GCF_002288905.1 Enhydra lutris kenyoni | reverse complement strand
GTGTGTGTGTGTGTGTGTGTGTGTGTGTGTGTGTGTGTGTATGCATATAAACTATGCCAATCCTAAACCCTATCACCTGGGAGCTTGACCTTATTTGGAAATAGGGTCCCTGGAGATGTAACTAGCTAGGATAAAGTCATAGTTGAATAGACTGGGCCCCGAATTCAAGAGGACTTTTGTCCTTCTAAGATGGGAAACTGGGGATACACAGATATACACTGAGGGAGAAGGCCATGTGAAGGAATCCAAAGCCAGGGCAATCGTTTAAGCTGGGAGAGGAGACTGGAACAGAACCTTCCATAATACTTAGAAACGGAGCATGGCCTACAAATATTGTAGCCTCCAGAACTGTGACACTGTCCACTTCTGTAGTTTCAGCCACTAGGCTTGTGTTATCTTTTAATAGAACCCCTAGAAAACTAATATAAACCTTTTTAGAGGAAAAGAAACCAACCAGAAGCACATGGGGAATTGGAAAAGAAAAAAAAATCTATCAATATCTATATCTATATATCTATATCTATATCTATAAATATATCTATCTCTTTAAACCATTGAAAATGTACGCACATTTGTGAACCCTGTGAAAAGGAAAACAAAGAAACAAAACAAAACAAACAAACAAACAAACAAAAAAACTTCCCACCAGGATTCACTCGGCTTTTCACCTGGAGGAGTTCTGGAGGGTGAGAGTAGGGAGGAGATTCCAAGGAAAAGATGGCAGTCTCACTGGTGTGAGAAAAGAGAGACTGGAATTTAGGAAGGCTGGAGTGATGAAAAGGCCATGGGTTCCAGAAAGAGCAAGTCAAGTAGAAAACAAGCTCTTGGAAATACACACTGGGGTCCTCTGGAGTCCTTGCTCAAGAGGAAGCAGTGTATGTCTAAGAAAATGCCCAAGCTTGTAACAAGGAGTCAGGGCAACTGAACCAGATGGTTGCCAAGACTCATACAAGGCTAGAGGTCATTGGAGTTCCAAACAGCCAGAGGTAAGAGTTCTTTTGGCTAAGTCAGAATATTCAGTAGGGACGTGGTAAGGATCCTGAGTTAGGAGCGGGATGAAATGATCCCTCAAAAAAAGCTTCTTCTACAGATTCCCGAAACAAGTGGGAGAACCATTTGAGAAAGAGTCAGAATTACCTACTACTATCTCACTGCCTGTGTGACAACCAATAATAGAAGGCAGAGAGCAGCCTACAAAGGACTCAGGTCACCGGAAGGAAGTCAGTTCAAAAGGGAAGAAGGAATAGACGGGAAAAAGAAAACACGACTAGCGAGGTGGTAGACTTCAACATTTGAACAGTTGCCTTCAGAAGGAACGACTACAATTCTGTTGAAAGGAAAGACCTACATATGTCAGTGAAAAATAAACTATCCATAGAAGGATGCAGAGGATCGTATAGATTTTGTGAAAGAAAAATGATGAAAAGTGATAGACTGTACCCAAACGCATCCTAAAAGGCTGATTTTCCTGGGTCTTAACAAGAGACAATACAAAGACACCTGATAGAATGAACAGAGAAAGGAGGCATTTCAGAACCACCGAGGATCCATTTAGAAAGACATGGCCAAAAATTAGCAGGACAGGAAACAACATGTGTTGGAGAGAATGTGAAGAAAGCGGAACCCTCTTACACTCTTGTTGGGAATGTAAGTTGGTGCAGCCACTTTAGAGAACAGTGTGGAGATTTCTCAAGAAATTACAAATAAAGCTTCACTATGACCCTGCGATTGCACTACTGTGTATTTACCCCAAAGATACAGATGTAGTGAAAAGAAGGGCCATCTGTACCCCAATGTTTATAGCAGCAATGGCCACGGTAGCCAAACTGTGGAAAGAACCAGGATGCCCTTCAATGGACGAATGGATAGGGAAGATGTGGTCCATATATACTATGGAGTATTATGCCTCCATCAGAAAGGATGAATACCCAACTTTTGTAGCAAC
>NW_019155528.1:0-5452 GCF_002288905.1 Enhydra lutris kenyoni | reverse complement strand
TTCTATTCTGTTTCATTGGTCTGTGTGTCTATCCCTTTGCTCACCCACAATATCTTGCTAACTGAAGCTTTATACTAACTCTTAAAAATGGGTAGTTTTATTCCTCTAACTTTATGGTACTTTTACAAAGTATATTTAGTTCTTCTCAGGATTCTATCTCTCTGCCATTCCATACCAACAAATTGAGAATCTGTTTATATCTACAAAAATTTTAAAACTTCAAAGACTCTGTGAATAGAAGGAAAAGATAGTGGTCTTCTTTTCCTACGGCGTCTTGTTGGAGTAGATCCAAGGGAGTAAGAAGGGGGAGCCCTGTGGGCGGCAGCAGGTGAGGCCCAGAGAATCCCCAGCCAGAATCTCTTATTTCCCGCGGTTTAGGGTTGACTGACCAGACAGACGCCCCACGCTCCAGTACAAAGTTTAGGACAACTGCGACCCCTACTGGCCTGAACAGACACTTGGGATTCTTCTGAGAGGGGCGGGAAAGGATCCGAGGAAAAGAAAAGGAAAGACGCCCACCCTCGGGCTTGAACCCAGGAAACTGCGTTCTCACCACCGCACGACGGAGGTGAGAAACGCGGTTTCACATTGCCATCGTTTTCTACCGTGCAGGCGAGTAGGTGCAACGACAGGACGCGCGGCGGGACGCCCTCGCCGTGCAGCATTTCGTGGGCGCAGCGCCGGGTTTTACCCAAGGCCCGAGGGGGACCCCGACGAGACGCGGCACTGGTCCGGTGGCCCCGCTGTGGCCTCAGTGTCCGTGGCGGGGGGGGGGGGGGGCGGCACTCTGAGACACGGGTTCCTGAGGAGGAGGCTGCGGAGCGCGAAGGACATGGCTGCTAGGGGTCCACCTCAGGAGTGCGGGGTCTCGACGTCCACGGAATTTACCTCCCCGGGTTGGGGGCGGGGACACCGGGAGGGGGAAGGCACGTGCCACTCGCTCGGTATCGGAGAGAAAAGCAAAAAGCAGCAGCTTGGTCTTAAGTGCAAGGTTCCACCGAGACTTGAACTCGGATCGCTGGATTCAGAGTCCAGAGTGCTCACCATTACACCATGGAACCGCCGGGGGTGAGCATCTTCTGACTCTCTGGGGTGGGTGCACACAGCCCTTCCTCCCGCCGGCGTTCCTGGGGCGCGCCTCCTGCCGGGTTCTTCTTCTCGCCTCCGGGTCGGAGCTCCGCTCCTGCACCAGGGAGGAGTCACCGGGGCTCACGTTCTCCCTGCAGCTCCGGGGGCTTGCGAGTGGGGATTGAGATCAAGTTCGTTTGGGGGTTAGCGACAGAGACGGGCTTTTTATGCCTCCCCCAGGTGCACCTGCTCTGCCTGGGTGACTAGTTTCCTCACAAGTCTGAAATCCCAGTGTCAGCTTGTTATATTTTCACCTGATGCTCAGCCTCCTCTTCCAAGCTCACTACAGTTACTGGTAGAATTTATTTGCTTCATGTCTCCAGAGGCAAGGGAAACAAAGGCAAAAATGAACTACTGGAATGTCATCAAGATCAAACACTTTGCACAGCAAAGGAAACAGTGGACAAAACCAAAAGACAACTGACAGAATGAGAGAAGATATTTGCAAATGTCTTATTAGATAAAGGGCTAGTATCCAAATTCTATAAAGAACTTATAAAACTCAGGGGCACCTGGGTGGCTCAGTGGGTTAAAGCCTCTGTCTTCGGCTCAGGTCATGATCCCAGGGTCCTGGGATCCAGCCCCGCATCGGGCTTTCTGCTCTGCAGGGAGCCTGCTTCCTCCTCTCTCTGCCTGCCTCTCTGCCTAGTTGTGATTTCTCTCTGTCAAAAAAAAAAAACAAAAAACAAAAAACAAAAAACAAAAAAACCAAAAAACAAAAACAACAACAACAAAAAAACGTATAAAACTCAACACCCAAAGAACAAATAATCCAATCAAGCAATGGGCAGAAGACATGAACAGACATTTCTGCAAAGAAGACATCCAGATGTCCAACAGACACATGAAAAAGTGCTCAACATCACTTGGTATCAGGGAAATACAAATCAAAACCGCAATGAGATACCACCTCACACCAGTCAGAATGGCTAAAAAGTGGCTAAAACCAGTCAAGAAATGACAGATGTTGGTGAGGATGCAGAGAAAGGGGAACCTTCTTACACTGTTGATGGGAATGCAGGCTGGAGCAGCAACTCTGGAAAACATGGAGGTTCCTCAAAAAGTTGAAAATAGAGCTACCCTATGACCCAGCAATTGCACTTCTGGGTATTTATCCCAAAGATGCCAATGTAGTGAGCCAAAGGGACACCTGTGCCCCAATGTTTACAGCATCAATGTCCACAATAGCCAAACTATGGAAAGAGCCCAGATGTCCATAGACAGATGAATGGATAAAAAAGATGTTACACACACACACACACACACACACACACACACAAAATATTATGCAGCCATCAAAAAAATGAAATCTTGCCATTTGCAATGACATGGATGGAACGAGGATATTATGATAAGTGAAATAAGTCAGAGAAAGACCATTATCATATGATCTCACTGATACATGGAATTAAAGAAACAAAACAGAGGATCCTAGGGTAAGAGAGGAAAAAAGAAAACAAGACAAAACCAGAGAGGGAGACAAACCATAAGAGAGTCTTAATCATAGGAAACAAACAGGGTTACTGGAGGAAAGTGGGTGGGGGGATGGGGTAACTGGGTGCTGGGCATTAAGGAGCGTATGTGATGTAATGAGTGCTGAGTATTATATAAGACTGATGGCTCATTGACCTTTACTTCTGAAACTAATGATATATGTTAATTAATTGAGTTTAAATTAAAAAATTAAATTAAATTAAGCGAAAAAAAATAATTCATTTGCTTGTGGTTATAGGACTGAAGTCCTTGTTTTCTTGCTGGCTATCAACCAGAGGCCATGCTCTGCTTCTAGAAGCTGCCTACATTCTTCTTTCATGGGGCCTTTTCCATTGTCAGACAAATAATTGTGTGCTAAGTCCTCATGATTCACTCTGATTTTGTCTTCTGCCAGCCAGAGAAAGCTCTCATATTTAAGGAGTCATGCAATTAGATGTGGTCCACCCAGATAATCTCCCCATCTTAAAGTCAGCCATGCTATATAACAACATCACCATGGGTGCAATATCTCATCACTCTAACAAGTTCCAGGGATGTGGGGGAGACATATTTGGAGATAATTTTAACTTCTCTTCACTATAGTCCAGCCTCTGGGTTCAGGGATACATGTCCCTTCCAAATGCAAAATACATTTACCTTACCCCTAAGGTTCCCAAAGTTTTATCCCATGGCAGCACCAGTTCAAAGTAAAAAAAAAAAAGGGTTGTGTAATCAGCTCAAAATTCCAAAATCACATCTGAATCATTTATATCAGGTGTAGATGACTCCTGAAGGTGTCCATTAAGCACAGAGTACAATTCCCCTCTCTCTGTGGACCTGTGAAACTATAAAGCCATTGAGCTGCATCCCCTTACCCCACCAAGTGCAATAGTGAGACAGATAAAGGATAACATTTATTTAGGTTCCAGCTGAAAAAAGGGAAAATGGAAGGTATTAAAAAGTCACTGATGCAAAATAATTTGGAAATCCACCCAAACAAAATTCAGCAGGAATTCCTTGGTTAGGTTTCAAGACCCAGGAATAATCCTCTGTGACATGAGGCTTTGCCTCTAGGCTCCCATTTGTTTGCATCTTCATTTAATTATTATTATTTTTTTTTCCTTTCTCTCATAGGTCTCTGGCTCTTCCACTTCCTTCTCATACAGCATCCTCCCCTTAATGGTTGGTATGTTGTCCCCACCTGAACAGGTCTGATAGTGACCTTGTTGTGGTTCTCTCCCCCAGGAAGGGCTGCCCTCACCATCTCACTCATCTGGAATCCTCTTACCTGACCGGATTTCTCTCTGTCATGATTCTTTCAGCTTATGAATGTGCCTTAGGAGAAGGCTAGAATTGTAGAGCCCCAGAACTGATCTCTGCTGTCTCTTCTCCAGGAGGAGAATAAATGACAGAGGTCTTCATAAAGGAATGACCCCCTTGAGGGTGGACATCCCCAGCAATTAGAACAGAGGAGGAAAACTACAGGGAAGCAGAAGCCTTACAAACCCAAATTGTGGAAGCAGGACCCACATCAGGGAGGAGCCCTTCCCGGAAATGTCCCCATCACCCCACTGAAAGCCACCTTGGATGAAGGACATGGTGTGGGAGGCCACGGTAAGGCTTGAGACGAGAACCAAACCAGGCCCTGACTTGTGCCTCCTTTAAAGGCTGAATAGCTGAACAAAAGGCTTAGGTCAATAAAGTTGAGTAGCATTGAGAAAGGGTCTGTGCTATGTGTTGCGTGCTCGCCTACATGACTTCCCACACATTTGCTAGTCAGATAGAGACGATTTGGTCGGGGTCAGAAATTCTTGGCTGGTCCTTGTTGTCCTTGCACGGACTATAGACTACACCACTGTAAGACTGTGCTGTGCTTACATAAACTATGTCTTGAGTGGCCTTGAAGTCAGTACATCTGGCGCTAGAGGGTCTGCTATTGGTGCTTGGGAAATAGATAATGGGAAAGCTTGAAGGATTTTCTGTGCATGTTGCAAACTCTTTAGTAATCAGCTAAAAACAGATACTTTCTTATGATTGTTTCTGTTAGCTATATAATGCCTTGCTGCCTTGAATAAAATTGGCACTATTGGACATCCTCCTTGGTGCTCTTCCTGCCCCCATCTCTTTGTCTCTTAATTTCTTTTCACCATCCTCTTACCCTCTCAACCCTGGTCGATTTGTCGCGCCGGCTGCGACAACATGGTCTGCTCAAAGCAGAGTTAGTCTTTGAACACTGGGTCTTTCAGAATCTCCATCCTCAGCTGTTTGTTTAAAATGGGCTTTGTCCATTACTGAGGACCTCTTTGGAGTTTTTGTCTGAAGTGCAATTTTGGAGGCCTTACCCCCAGGGGAATGGAACAGGCACCACAGTGACTCTGATGGAGGTGTTCTTTAGCTCTGCAGCTGTGCCCAGGGACGGGAGCCCTGTCTGCTACATGATATCCCATTTCACATCTAACTCCAGTGCTTCATGCTGCCTTCTCTAATTTATATCCTACACTCTCTATCATACCTGAGATAAATATGCTCAAAGAGGTAATTATATTGTCCACTAAAGCATATGTGGCATTGGGATCTTGGACTACTTTTCTTAAGGCTGTGCTTTTCTTGCTTCAGCGCAGAGCTGGGATAGGGTTTGAATGAAAATATGGTTGGGACTAGAGATCAGTAAACTATGGTTATTGCTGGGAACTGTTATTTATCCACTGGACAAGTATTTACTGAATGTTTCACTGGGCAGGAGGCACTGGGGACATGGAGTGAGCAAGGAAGACTAAGTGCCAGCTCTCAGGAAAATGAACTTTGACACTGGAGTCAGATATTTTATAGATAATCACATAAGTGCATTTTA